>NC_064927.1:402217655-402520526 GCF_023897955.1 Schistocerca gregaria | reverse complement strand
CACTGTTGGAATAAGGCGTCGACATTGTACTATCCTCAAGGAAAAAAGAAATGGTTCAGTCCGCGAGTGCATTGATACTCCGTTCGCCAGCAAGTGCTTTATGTCGTGATGTACTAAGTGAGCTAGGATACTGACAGATTTGAGAATTAGGCTGAAGAAAGATAAACTCACACTTCATGCATTCCTAAATTAGGGAGATGCGTATAAGAGTATTGATAGGAATACACTTACCAGAATTCTGAGGTCATCAGTCATAAAACCCAGGGAGCTTTCAACTGACTCAAGTTGCAACTGCCGAATGACATGTGAAGGAGAAGTAAGTGGAAAAGAAGCAAGATGGGGTAGCATCATATTCCTCATGCTATTCCACTGGCATATTGTACAAGCAGTAAAGAAAATTAAGGAAAGTGGGAGAGCTATATGACCCAATGAACCGACTCAATATTTCTTTTTTCGAGGTATTCAGATCTATATTTCCACCACAGAAAAGAAAAGAAAAATACACACAAGCTGAGATGACGATATAAATGACATTCAGTAGACTTCTAAGGTATATTCAACACTGTGACTTTTCCAGCTTCCTCGGTGTCTGTGTTGTAAATAGTCTTCAAGGGTTTGCCGCCGGATCACTCATTGTTACTTTGTGCCAGGAAGGGCTCTCAATAAGGAAAGTGTTCAGGCGTCTCGGAGTGAAACAAAGAGACGTTGTTCGGACATGGAGGAGATACAGAGAGACAGTAACTGTCGATGACATTCCTCGCTCAAGCCGCCCAAGGGCTACTACAGTAGTGGATGACCGCTACATACGCATTATGGCTCGGAGGAACACTGACAGCAATGTCACCATGTTGAAAATGTGCAAATTCCACAACATTTCTTCGGACCAACTGTCCGACATCTTCAGGTGGTTTACCCTTGCCGGTGGCTAGCTACGACTGACGGTATCCACAGGTCGACGCCCCGTTTCTAGAGCAGGCGAACGAAGAATGCGCAGGCGCGGAAATCACGCATGATCACTGATTTGCAGATAGATGGTGCCACACCCGAACGTCCTCTGTGGATTTCATCTGAGCACAGCCTGGAACCCTGCATTGGTTGCTGTTAAGTCACGACACGAAAATCAAGATTTTTCGATAACAGACCCGTCATAATATTGGTACAGTACGGTCTTCTGTGAGTAACGTCAGGCCGCTCTGTTAGTAAACGCAGCGTACAGTGCATGTGCAGGAGAGCCGCTCTCCGATTTTCGGCAGAGGGCGTTCGAGTGTGGGACCATCTATCTGCAAATCAGTGCGCATGCGTGTTTTCCGTGCCTGCACATTGGTCGAGATCGTGTTTTAGAAACGGGGCGTTGACGTGGGGATACGGTCAGTCGTACCTAGCTAGCAGCAAGGTTAAATCACCTGAAGATGTCGGGTACTTGCTCCGAAGAAATATTGTGGAATTTGCACTACGTCATCCGGCGGCAAACCTGTGAAGACTACTTACTATATTCAACATTGTTTATTGGATCATCACACATAACACACTCAAACTACCGGCCAGAAAAACTGTGTTCACTACACGGAAGTGAAATAAACGTTGAGTGGTAACTTTGTCTCACCACCGATGTTATTCATACAGTAGACATATTTCATTCAACTAAGGATGCCTATGAACCCAGTCTTCGGAAATGACAACACAACAGAAACAACTATGACAGCAACAACATCTTAAAATGAATCGTGTGAGGGTTGCTTTGACTTTTGCGCAAGGAAAATCCGATTTAAATTACACTGATAAAGCAAACACAGTGGAACGGTCCCATATTCACAGTCTTTGAACGGCAGTTACCTTGAATAGTAATTGCGTAGATGCAAAATCGAACAGAACAATTTGCTTCTGACTTACCTCACGATAAACACATCGTTAATTTAATTTGTGTAAACTGGAACACTGTAGTCGTATTATGGAATTTGTTAACATTTATCATTCCTTTCATCAATAGTAGCTTATAAATGTAATAATTTATTATAACAGTAGAGTGTCCTGTTATTCCTTCATCTGCGTGACGAAAGTGAAGCATTGTATTCTTAGAAGACGACTATTATACAACTGTTACCCATTGTATCAACACCAAGAAAATAAAATTCTCTTCCACATTTCAACATGTACCCTTCGAATTCTCATAACTTCACACTTAATAGTTTTGCATAAGACAATAGTAATAAATCTCTCTTCGCCCTCTACACCAGAAAGAGTCAGTAACGAACTGGCGTTGCTGCCTCTGGATCACGATTTCCCGGTTCTATTGCCACCCGGGTTGGGGATTTTCTCTGCCCGGAGACTGGGTGTTTGTGTTGCCCTCATCGTTTCATCATCATTATCATTTGTCATTGTGTCTACACTGAACTGCGTACAAAATTGGAGTGTGAAAAATCGGAGTGTGTGTGTGTGTGTGTGTGTGTGTGTGTGTGTGTGTTTCTGTGTGTGTGTGTTGGGGCTTATGGGCGCTCAACGCCGAGGTCATCAGCGCCCTGACACACATTAAAGCGAACGAATGTGGACAGACCTAATAAAACTGAAACACACACGCAAAGAAAGCAGGAAAAGAAGAAAAATGCTACATAAGACAGTAGAACGTAAGGAAAGGGAAAACGTAGCAACTAGAATGCCACAGTGCTCTGATGACTGCGCAGTTGAGCGCCCCACAAACCGAACATCATCATCATCGGTAACGAACTGCTCCAACCCATCAACTACCGTTTTCATATCCCACGAAAGCAAACTTTTCCTTTAGATCTTGAACTAGCGTTTTGTTGTAGTGCGCAGGAGAGCCAACCCCGTATTACTAAAGGAGGCCGAAATGTACACCTTTTAGCTCACGCAGGCTGGCGTGAGGTCTGGAGCATGACAAGGGAATTAGGAATGAGAAAAACCGACATAGCTGCTGGAATACTTAACTTTAATCCATTAATGGAGAACGTCGCTTTTTATGGTACATGATTCCCAATATCAATTGGGCCTTGCTAGGTCGTAGCAAATAACGTAGCTGAAGGCTATGCTAACTATCGTCTCGGCAAATGAGAGCGTAGAAGTCAGTGAACCATCGCTAACAAAGTCGGTTGTACAACTGGGGGAGTGCTAGGAAGTCTCTATAGACCTGCCGTGTGGCGGCGCTCGGTCTGCAATCACTGATAGTTCGACACGCGGGTCCGACGTATACTACCGGACAGCGGCCGATTTAAAGGCTACCACCTAGCAAGTGTGGTGTCTGGCGGTGACACCACACGTTTGAAGCCATACATTCAGCCTCACACGGATCAAGCAGGTTTTGTTGAAGGAAAATGAGCTCTGAACCGATTCTCGACATACGACAAATAATCGAGAAATCGCGAAAGTTCTTTATTCTTGATTTTTGTCTTCATCTGCTTCATTGACTATAGGAATGCCTTTGCCTGTGTTGTCTGGAAAGAGTTGTGGCAAGTACTTGTAGAGTTCGGTGTCCCACCACACTTGAGTGTAAGATAATCACCTCGCAACTGTGAAGATAAGTGCTGGAGCATCTGATTTCTTCCGTGTTTCAAAAGATGTCAGACTTGGTTGTGTTCTATCCCCAGACTTGTACAACACCTACGCAGAATATTTCATTAGGAATAATCTTGATGGATGGATTGAACGCATGTTAGAACTATCAACAAAGTGAAGTTCCCTGATGACACGGTGCTCTCAGTCAGCAGCGAAGATGAGCCAGCTAAGCATTAGTTCATCATATGGATACCTTCTCAATCTTAACAAGTCCCCATTCATGATAATTTATCGAAGAGTAAGGTTCTATTAAAGGGCGCAGGCGCACATTCTTTCATTTATCGTGGGTCAAACATCTGTGGCACAGAAAACGGTAAAGATGAGTTAAGTCGAAGGATCACGCTAGGGTGAATGGCTACGAAGAATTTAATCAAGATGTGGCTGAAGAGAGCAATAACGAACACAATAAAGATCCGTCTTGTTGGAACACTCTTGTTTTCCATCTTCTTTTATGGTTGCTAAACTTGGACCCTTAAAGCCACAGAAAAGCAACGCATCGATTCATTTTAGCCTTGGTGCTGGCGCAGGCTGCTGGGCATAAAATGTGTCTATTATTAAGGAAATAATCATCTCCAAGCGCCTTTCCTCTCCTGTCAACGAAAAAAATTCTCGAGTTCTTTGGCCGTATCGTGAGAACCGATGGAGAAAGCAGAGAAAATAATCATGGAAGATAATATCTATGGCTAAAGACTGAGAGGAAGAGAAGCGAGCAAGTGGATGGATCGGAACAGGAAGATCTGTAGTCTATCTCTTCAGCAGGCTCTAAGAGAAGCTAGTAACAGTGCGAGACAGAGAAGCTTGATTGACGTGGACACAGCGCTCAGCAATGAGCAGAACGACTCACGATAAGGACAAAATTTTAATACGATAGTTTAATAAGCAATCTCATACTGTTTCTATAAATTGGTTTTTATGGTGCTAAAGTTCATATCTGAGGATGAGGATCAGGTGAGGTGACGTGAATTAGTCAAAGCAGTTCCCACTATCACTTACTAATTAATGAAAAATAAAACACTGATCAGGCATAAAATACTATAGTTGTTACTGTGCACGAAGGTTCATCGACTACAATAGTGACAACGTAGGGGGAAAATAAGCTGAAGATAATGAACTGAAGTTTGGGTTGGGGAAGGTTATTGACTTCGGTAGTTCGTGTAGACCTGTAGAACCTAGCGGTGTGGTGTTGTAATGGCCAGCATTTGTGACTAACAAGCAAGAAGACCTGGGTTCGAGTCCCAGCGGTAATACGAACTTTAATTCACTTCTTCAGCTTCCATCATTATCGTAGACTGAATACGAATTGTATTTGGTGTTTTGGCGTTTATAGCTTCCATGTGGTTCACTTGTTGCTATAAATATGAGTTCTGCTTCTTACTGCAACGTCTTGGAACTTACCATGGAACTTAGTGTTCCTCCGTTTTGCAACACAGACGCGCAGTGAAAACCATCTGAAGACCTGCTCTAGCTTCTCTGCTCCAAAACCAGATCTTCCTTCTGGTAAGACTTGCACTTACAAGTTCTATCGGCCACTGTTCGGTGGCCAACATTGTACCGAATATGCTGAGCTGGCGCCTACTCACTTCCAGCTGTCGCCTTCTCTAAGCGTACTTAAACCAAAATGAATTCTCCCTCTTCCCCCTGCTTTCTTTCCGTGACGTTACATTGGTCCTACGACCTACAAAAAATCCTATGCAATGACAAATCAATGTATATTTATTGTTGCAAAAACCCATAATAAGACATTTCCAACAACTAAAACAAAAAGTTACAGTTATTTGATCTGTATCACCCAAAGAATTAATGAACAAATTCTTGTACGTGTATAAGCAACACGACACATCTGATGATGCTACAACGTGAATGCCAATTGCATCGTTACTCTTCCCTAAGTCACACCAGATACTTGTTTCGTGCCTGTAGATGAATCTGAATCATTGATAACGTGCCGTTTGCTATCTGTCAAGCAATTATCGATCCAGTCGTAAGTCTAAATAGACATATATGTATAATTTATTTCCTTCAGTAATGACATAATGTGTACATGCCTAATCCATCTGGCTCCCTCTGTGGCACTGAGGATAACGCATATGACGATGGTGAATTGATTTTCACATGACAGATGTATTGGGAGTTCATATTGGTTTGCCACGGAGAAGGCCATTTTGTTCCACTAATTCATTATGTTTCAATTCAGAAAGCATTATTGACTCAAACAAAAATAGATCTACTTTCTAGATTGCTACATGCCGTCCATATAATTTTGTGACGTGTCAGGAGTAGGTCTATGTCACATGTGTGGTACATAGGTGCGTTATGGAGTATACGGAATAGGCGCCTAAATATGTGAGCGGCTCGAAGACAATTTAAGTAAAAGAATCCAGTACGTTTGTCCTCGACGGCGAGCGTTTAGCAGTGATTAAGATATCTCAGCAGTGCACAAGGGAAATGTGCTAGGACGGCCCTTGTTCTCTGGATACACAAACGATGTGACAGGTAGGATCAACACGTGAGTATTATGGAGATGTACCGTGAACTCAAATGGGAATTCCTGAAGGGAAGTCGACGTTCTTTTCACGATACGTCACCAGCAAATTTAGAGAACAGGCATTTGCAGCTGACTGCAGAACTATTGCATCGCAGCCAACGTATATATATATATATCAGTTCATGACACGAATTCTTACAAATTTCAAAACTCCGCCATCTCTCTCCCCACGTCCACCACCGCTGACGGCTCACCTCCAACTGCGCAACACTACCCGCTGTTAACATCCAGCTGCCCAGCGCTACAATGGCGAGTATTACAACAATGCCAACCATCCACAGACTGCACACAGCACACCAAATGATTTTTCATACAGAGCGCTACGTGGCGTTACCAATAAGAAAACGAAAACAGCCTACTTACATAGCCCCCATGGTCCCCCCAAAAAAATTTACAAATTGTTTTGGGCAGTGACCAATACAGATTTGAAACTTTTTTTTCATAATTGTGATTACAATAACAAAGAAATCAAATGCACAAACTTATTGATACAATGTTGGTCAAATGCTAAAATTTTCTCACAGTCCATATAGACAGTCCTGATCATTCATCACAGTAAAATAGCAGTGTTTTTCTCAAAGACTGAGCAATAAAAGAAAATGCACACGGAAGTAGTGGATTTCCATGCAGTCTTGAAGAAGTAGTATTGTCCTTCGAACGAAAAGACAGTGCTGACACTTGACATGCAGACACTCCGCCATCTCTCTCCCCACGTCCACCACCGCTGGTGGCTCACCTCCAACTGCGCAACGCTACGCGCTGTTAGCATCCAGCTGCCGCTGCCCGACACTACAATGGCAGACAACAATGCAAACCAGCCACAGACTGTACACGGTACAGCCAGTGATTTTTCATACAGAGCACTACGTGGCGTTACCAATAAGAAAACTTAAACAGCCTACTTACAGGACCACAACGACAACTGAGAGAAATCGAGGCTCGTACGTGAAGACGTGGACAGTCGTTTTCCCCTCAGCCTCAGTAGCGGTTGAAAGGACCAGGGAGACAGGTTGTTAACTGTCTCTGTAGGAAACGAAAGGGTGTGAAAGGCCATCGGATATCCAGCGGCAGCTTGTCCCCACCGTATGAAGGAAGGATCACTCCGGATGGTCCGTTTTTCGGTCGACATACTAACCTAAAGCGAAAATTCCTATTCAGGGTCGACTTTGTAACGTCAGCTGCGACTGGTACATCCGAATACATAAATCCCAAGTTGCTGCTAGTGGCTTCAACTAAATATTAACAGTGGGAAAAATCTCCTGTCGGAGCACGAGAAAAGTGAATATGTTACTTTTTAAGGGACTCTAGCAGCAAAGTAGGTGTATCAACTGAGTGAGTTTCTGTTCCGCCCTCCTTACCGAATATTTTGCCATGCGAATATATTCGCGCTCTTTCAACAAAGAACATTATATCTTCTTGTATCCAGTCTCTCTTCTTTTTAAGTTACGCATTCATATTTAGCATCTTTCTCTCGCTGCCACTGTCTATGTATGTCTTTCTCTCACTGTCTACTTTTCCCCACAATTGATTTACAGTACATCCCACTGCCACTGTCTCCTCCCTCACTTACAGTGTGTCCTTTGGTCTTCCTTCGCACTGCCATTTTCCAAATCACACCTCGGCAGCTCAAAAATTCGGAGGATCCAAATCATCCAAATTTTTAAAATTTCGACCCAGAATGCTCCCTCCTTTTTACCTACACATCTCTGGGAAGATCCAGACCCCGAGCCTATGTACATATCCTTTATCTCTTCCCTCCGCCGCTTGTTGTTGTCTTCATCCATTTGTCTTTCTCTTCCACTGCCACTTCCTCTCTCCCACTACTATTAGCTTCTGTCTCTTTCTGTCCCACTGGCGCTGTCTCCTCTTTAGTTTTCTCCATCTCGCACTGTCTCCACTCTCGTCCATCGTCACTGTCTCTCTGCTACTCTCTTTTTCCGCATAAAAAACGCGAATATGCTAACGTGTCTTTTTTGTGACAGGAGCATTTTTCCATCGCTTCCCTTTTCTAGCAAGCTGTGTTGCTCATATAAAACTATTTTTATACGTCAGTAAAGTTTTCACAGTTTATTTATATATGTCGGCATATTTATATGCCTTCACACATATGACCAACTAATAATTACGCATAATATAAGGTTAACAGAAGATCAATAGCTTTACATTTCTTCTGGACACTTTGCTCACCGATTGGAGTTAATCGAAATTATAGGAGTGGCCATTCCGACAAATGGTACTTTTCCTATCCAAAAATTTTCGTTTCCAGATACAAAAAAACCAACCGATTTCCTCCGTTTGCCTGGGACTGAAGGAGACTGAAATGTCAAAAGTTTGATACTATGCTGTAGGATACCTTCAGTATTCCCAAACTTTTCACCCGCGATCTCTGCGATTAATAGACCCCAAGATATGGTGCGGCTTTTTGGAACGTAGTGGTTCCGATCACTGTCCGTTATGAACCAATGTAAATGACATCTCGTTGCTTTTTGACTGTTATTTATTTGTACAACCCAGTATCGCAGTTTCGTTCCTATTGCCATTATAGTGTATAACTACTTCTTAGATCGTCGATGTGGCTTTGACTTATAGGTTTTGGATTTAGAATATTGACACTGCATTGTTCCGGACTGACATGACAGATCTACCTTTCTCTGCATGTCCACCTTTTCAGAGATGCTTGTGGGATTTCGCTGTTCGATGTGGCATTTCAAATTAAACACCTTACAGCGGTCTAGTTTCCAAACTTATTTTATTTGGCTACGTTGATAGAGTGTGGCCGTATTTTCAGTAGAGTCTAAGTGTGTGGTACATTGCTGTCTAAGATTTGTATGTTCATTGTTGGATGCTGTTAACTCTCGCAACAGCAAGGGGGTGAGGAGAGCGTGGAAAAGTAATTTATGCTCACCTTATAAGAATATTGTAATCTACACAGTCAACTATCTAATATTTTAAAATTAAAAGAATATGTTTCCAGTGATTTTATAACAGATTTCGCCATTTCAAATTTTTCAACAGTGAATGTGACTTTTCACAACAAATGTTATATTCACGTTTTCAAATTCATAACTCTTCGTACGTATCTAAATAACTTGAAAAATTATTTTTTGAACAAAATTGAACAACAGTTAACGATAGCCGCAGCTTAAAAAAATGTGGTGGTCATTAAGTACCTCTCCTTCACAGTACATACTAAGGAAGTGCGTTGATTCTGCTAAGATTGCGCTAAAAGATATTTTCAGGTTCTGGAACCTACTTCTACATCAATACTTATTTAGAACGGATAGTGTTAATAAAAGTTATCAGCAGTTAACGAATTTTGTTTCTTTCGAAATTTGTTTGTTGTGAGCGTAAAGTACCCTAGTCCTTGGTAGCAGGCATTATGGAAAATGCGTTGGTATTCCTAGGGTTAAAGCACAAGAATATCTGTCTGATAGCAACAAACGGTTCTTTTCTGAGTGTGTCGTTATTTAAGACCTTTCCTCAACGCTATTGGGATAAGCAGTAACGTAGTCTCTTTGGAAGACACATAACTTTTTTTTAGGGCTTAGGTAAGCCTAAAAATGAAGTAGTTTTTGCAATGTTACGCCTTTGATTAAAATATGTATGATTTTTGCTTAGTTTACGGCGTATTGATGTCACCATTATTATACTGAGACATTTTCTGTAAAAAAAACAACTGTTATCCAGGTGACAACCCTAAAATGGCCATTTTTTTGTTTAAGATTCTTTATCGTCGTAAATTTTGAAGTAATGAGAACTGTTATAAGAAATAATAAGTGTTTCAGAAGGAATAAATATTTTAGCAAGTGGTACTATAAAAGAGAAACAACTTTCCAAAACGCATAATGTCTACCGCTGCTTCTCCTGGAAATTTGACTTTCCGTGACATTGTGCGTTTCGGAAAGTTGCCCTTCATATGGAAAAATGCGAACAAACCACACTACATATAACATCTGCCCAGTTTTTATTGCTTATGGAGACACAGCTATTAGAACGTAACCCAAACTAACACCCAACGAACTTGCAATGACTAGTTAATTTTCATAGATTCAACATCTGACAACGCAGTTTTCTAAATTCTCTTGACAACACAGGTGTAATCGTTCTATAGTATTGCTGAAGATATGTTTTTGAAGTGGGACGATCAGTTCGTCTATAATGTTTGCTATTTATTCGTAGTCTTAGCATTTCAACCATCCCAATGGACAAAAATATTGATGGTTGAGACCCGGAGACCTTGATGGCCGAGAAACAGAAATTTTAGCTGACCCAACTTATGGAGGATGTTAGGTTTATACAATGTGTCACCTGACATTTAGAGTGTACGGTGGCCCTGTGATGACTGCTGATCACTCAAGTCCTTGAAGTTACAGGTATCCCTGTCAATAATGTTTCAATCTTGTTTTCAAGACTATCTAGGAGAAGGTCATATGTAGATGCAGTATCCTAACGGTTCCGATCTACGTATTAAATAGCATAGAACATCGATACATATAGAAATTTTGCTTGTGCTTGTTGAAAGACTATATCCTACCAACTGAACGTCTCCTGCTTCATCCGCACACTGTTCATCTCAACATTCAGTTGAGCTATGACACCTGTGTAGAAACAATGATACGCTTCTTTGACGGCTTTCAACAAATAAAACGTTGGAAAATTCACAGTTCGGATTTCTTAAAGTGTTCTGATGTTAAAACTGCTATCTGCACATACACTGGGAACACAATGCATTGCGCAATAAATTATAGGCTACTGGCATATGTTGTGATCTGTTCAAGGCATCTAACAGCGTAAATCGCAATATCCCTTTAAAGAAATATAATGTTACGGTGTAAACCGATATGTTACTAAATGGCAGATATACTTTATCTCTGACAGGAAACGTAGGCAATTGCAAGGGTAGAGATACGTGCTAAGCCATCAGATGTAATCGAACTGGGAATCACTTATATGTGGTGTCCGACAAACTTCTGTTTCTCTTTTTGTTATGTATTTCAATAACGTCTCATTTATAACATTACCTGATGTCAAGATTGATAGAGGCATTGCAATGAATAGCAAATCACGTAAAATCCTCCAAACTTCGGTTAATGAAATTTTCAAGGCCATTAATAAATGATTCTTAGACAGTTGTATGTCTCTAAAATTTCAAAACCAGCACAAGAGGCTGTTTAGAAGTTTTAAGACTTTTCCCATAGTAAATACATAAAATATGACTAAAAACATTTAGAAGAAGTTGAAAATGTTGAATTCTTGGGATTACAGCTGGACAATGAATTTAAGTGGAAGGATCATACCACAGAATTGATAAAGTACCTAAATAAACCTCTATTTTCATGCGAATGTTGTCTGACAAAGGTGATAGAAAAATAAAAAAGCTGCATACGATACTTACATTCATTACATAATGCAGCACGGCATTATTGTTTGGGTAACTCATCAACGCAAGCTCAACTCTGTAATGAGAATTATCGGTGGTATGAGTGCACGAACATCCTGCAGAGATATCTACAGAACGCTAGGGTACTAGCTACTGCTTCAGAAAATAATTAGTCCTTCATGAAATCTCTCATTAAAGTTATATCTCTTTTTCAAACCAACAAATCAGTGCACAGAATCAATACCACAAAGAAGAAAAATCTACACAATATATCAGGTCACACGTTATTCAAGCACATCTATTTCAAATGACATGACACTAGCCATGGAAAGTTTAAATATTAATAAATGAATTTATATATGTTTGTAGTTGGGGATATTCAGCCCTCAAGTAATTGTTAAAATTCATGGTGAAGCCTTCATCTCTCATTTAATTTTCACAATTCGCTACTATTTTCGGTCAATGGCCATTATCAAGCTTAGTCTACATTACATTACAGTACATTAAAACTTGTTCCATAGATCAAGGATACGACATTTCGTAATGATGTGGAACGTGTCAGTTTAACATGAGTTTATACATTTGTTTCTTCAGTTGCTACTTCATATCTAAAAATTCATCTGTTGATCCGAAGGAGTTGTGATTCAGAAATTCTTTTAATTTCTCTTTAAATGTTGGTTAGCTATATGTCAGGCTTTTAATTCTATTTGGCAGATGACCAAAGATTTTTGTGGCAGTATGATTCTCCCCATGTCGAATCTTTTAATTTATTACGAAGGTGAAATTTTGTATGTGACTGACGCACTTCGGCCATTTCCAACGCACCTCCGCAACAACACGTAATCCAGTCGTCTATATTACGTCCTGAAGAGGATGTTTCTACAAAAGTTGAAACCATGGTAATGGGATTCCAATAAACCTTCCAAAAAGAATAGATAAAACTATTAGAGGCTACCCAATTTACAAGGAAATATGAGATTAAATTGTATTTCACTTACGGCATAAACGGCAGAAAAAATATACAACAATTTGAACAAAAATAATTTGATGTTTAAGCCCACCACAGTACATAAAATGATTCTCACATTAAGAACTGTGTACGATAATTTTCGTCAGGAAGCAACAGCTAGTAACAAACTGACAGACGTAACTAGGCCAAACAGCCAAGGATGCAGTCAAGGACAATGTTATCCCAGATACATCTGTAGTACATACTAGCAGTTTCAGTATCAGTTTACTAAGAGGTACATTATCATCTGTGGTTACATGTGAACACTAAGTTAGTGAGCTAGATCGTGAAATTCCATAAACACAAACGAAATACAGAAGAAATGCCACAATGGTGGCCTTTGTAATATAAAAAATATATCGTAACTGCTGAAGATAAATCAGCTTAAACATAGGAAACCATTTAATGGCATGAATACACCAGGTAAAGCCACAATGGCAAAATTTTGTATATTCCAAAACACCGTAATTGCCGAAAAATAAGTCAGCTAGGAAATATTACTGGTGTAAGATGTTGTTATCTTAGCAGATGAAATGAAAATAGCATATACTTCCAAGTAAACATCAGCTACAAAAATGATGCATTGTAAAAGTTCACGTTCACGCAGTATTCCATACCAAAATATATTATAAGAGTAACATGCATTCTTCTTGAACATAGAGATTAAAATTTCATTACACTTTTAATTCCACATAGCCAGTGTGAGATGTGGGTGGGGCTGTGGGAAGGGAGGGGGGGAGGGACTTCTTTAAACAGTTGCAATGTTTTTGATTAATAGGAATATAGCATAAATTAGAAGAGGAAACAGGAGGAAACAGTGTTATTTCCTAAAAAGGGAATTGGAAGTAAGGGGGACGATCAGCCGATTGAACGATGGGGATGAACAGTCAAGTAAACCTACAGCTTAAATAGTAATATCAATAACTTACTTTTATACAGAATTTTAACAGTCGAGAATAGAGGGGGGTAATAGGCAATTTCTTTTTAAGCAAAAGACAGACCACATTTAGGGCCTCCCAGCCAAGACCTAACCAAAAAAAAAAATAACATAAAAGACTTAGGAACCCCGGGAGGTCTTCTGGATCTGGAATGGATCTACGGGATCATGTCTAACCGAAAGAATAACTGGATATGGTGTCACACATACGATCCTAAAAATACCTAAATTGACACATCTCTTGAAACAACTGCCATAAACAATACCTCAGTTATGTTTAAGAAATAAGTAATAATATATTATTGACAGGAATTCATCATGATGTTACAGTTCACATTTAAATATTTATTACCGGAAAACATTCTATTTCCAAAGAAAGAAATTAACAACCTAAATTAGATAATACGTTGTATAAACAAAAAAGTTAAAGCAAGGTTTTCTGAAAGGATATAAAACAAGACTAACTTGAGCAATATACGAGTTTATGTTCAATAGGGAGGTACAATAAGAGAGAGCCCTGATCTCCCATAATTACAGGAGGAAATTTATTTATTGGAAACGCTCATACGCCGTGCAAGGGATTACATTCACATTACATTACATTCACGTTACTTGTCTTTGCTGCAAGCTATGATGAATTTCTGACTGTTCCTGCATTTGATAATATGGTATCGGTCACAAAATTCCAAGCACGAGTCTAGGACACATTCGTAATTTGGTTCGCGAAATACTTTGTTGCAACAAGTCAAAATATGTGCCATCACGGTTAGTGTGCAGGTACCTTAAGCACTGCGGCATAAGGACACAGTGTTCTTCGCAAATAGGCGGACTATATCGGTACGCTACCCGGCCGATTCACATATCCACCCGGCGCCACCAGTCCACACTTTGTGTTCATGTCTTCCACGCTCGCTAATTTTAGATTCCCGCCGGAGGTCGAACTAAATGTGAATCCTGACTGAAGATTGTGGATTCATTGGCCATCGAGGCGAATAAGCGCCGCTGAGAGGCAATGTGAGTGGACCGGATAATGTACCGAGATAAGTCTGCGCATTGGCGATGAATACAGTGTCCAGATGGCGCAATAGTTAACGCGCTTATGTAATAAGCAGGAGATCCTGGGTTCTAGTCTGGGTCCACCATGAAGTCGGGTTGCAGCTAATTTCAGTTATTACTTCCCTTTCCTTCCCCTTCCTTTCTCACCCCCTTCCCCACCACCTGTGCCTTCAATTTACACAGGATATATACAATAGCTGCGGATTTCGCATGGTGTCTGTTCCGGGAGAGCTACTTCTACTCTGCTGATGACTACCTTATTAGAAACAACTGATGTGTATAAGTGACTAACAATATCAAATCAAGTGAGTATGAGTACAATCTGACCTATGCAAAAATCAATTCAGTAGTGCGGTAATTGTAAGTACGTGTGTTAAAATGATTTTTCTATTTGACGAGTCATGCTACAACGGCATAACAGTTGTCAAATGCAATTCAGTGCGCTGAATATTTACATGTGACAAGTTATCACATTTTAAGTAAAACAGTTCCAAAACGTTTTTACTTCTTTCTTTTATAGCTATTTATTATGAGTTATGTTTTTCTGGAATATTCTACATCCTGGTGGATCTTCCTACTGTGGATCTATTCGAACGAAAAGTACAGCTAACCTAACCTGATGTGAGTAATCGTCTGCTGTATACTCTACAAGCAGCAGCAGTAGTGTCTCCATTCGAAGATCGATACACAAGCACTGTATAGGCATGCTCAGCTCAGCGCACTTAAACCTTACAGCAGAACTGGCGAGCAAATCGAATCAGTGTTGAAAAATTCAGTAGTGTAAACTTAAGCTCAAATTCTAAAGTTGAACTTGAAAAGTAACATCCGACAGAATTTTATTGAAGCATTCCCACGCGAAAGACTCCGAGGACACATGATAACCGATAAATAAATCAATAGCAACTAGAATAGGTCGTGCGGTACCGTTCTCGCCTTCCGCGCCCGTGTTCCCGGGTTCGATTCCCTGCGGGCTCAGGGATTTTCTCTGCCTCGTGATGACTAGGTGTTGTGTTATGTCCTTAGGTTAGTTAGGTTTACGTAGTACTAAGTTCTAGGGGACTGATGACCATTGATGGTAAGTCCCATACTGCTCAGAGCCAACTAGAATACCAACATGCAAAGCGACAACTTATTTCCGTAGGCAGTAAAAATTGGACATATATTTCATTGGGACCGCTTTCTCATAATTAGACAATACTGTCGCTTCTGAAAACATACACTATGTGACCAAAAGTATCCGGACACATGGCTGAAAATGACTGTGATCGTGGCGTTCTCCATCGGTAATGCTAGAATTCTAAATGGTGTTGGCCCACCCTAAGCCTTGATGACAGTTTACACTCTCACCGGCATACGTTCCTTCAGGTGCTGTAAGGTTTCGTGGGGAATGGCAGCCCATTGTTCACGGAGTGCTGCACTGAGGAGAGGTATCGATGTCGGTCGGTGAGGTCTGGCACCAAGTCGGCATTCCAAAGCATCCCAAAGGTGTTCTATAGCATTCTGGTCAGGACTCTGTGCAGACGAGTCCATTACAGGGATGTTATTGTCGTGTAACCACTCCGCCACAGGCCGTGCATTGTGAACAGGTGCTCGATCACGTTGAAAGATGCAATCGTCATCCCCGAATTGCTGTTCAACATTGGGAAGCGAGAAGGTGTTTAGAACATCAATGTAGGCCTGTGCCGTGATAGAGCCACGCAGAACAACAAGGTGTTCAAGCCCTCTCAATGAAAAACTCGACCACACCATGACACCATCGCCTCCTAATTTTTCTGTTGGCACTACACACGCTGGCATATGACGTTCACCCGCATTCGCCATATCCACACCCTGCTATCGGATCGCCATATTGTGTACCGTGATTTGTCAATCGTCAAAACTTTTTTCTATTGTTCAAACACCAAATGTTTACGCTCCTTACACCAAGTGAGGCATGGTTTGGCACTTACTGACGTGATGTGTCGCTTGCGAGCACCCGTTCGACCATGAAATTCAAGTTTTCTCACCTTCCGCGTAACTGTCAAGGAACTTGCAGTGGATCCTGATGCAGTTTGGAATTCTTGTTTGATTGTCTGGATAGATGTCTGCCTATTACACATTGCGACCTCTTCAATTGTCGGTGGTCTCTGTCAGTCAACAGACAAGGTCGGCCTATACGCTTTTGTGCTGTACATGTCCCTTCATGTTTCCACTTCACTATAACATTGGAAACAGTGGAGCTAGGGATGTTTAGGAGTTTTGAAATATAGCTTACAGATGTTTGACACAAGTGATACATAATCACCTGACCACGTTCGAAGTTTTGCGATATCTGATGAGTACGGAGGTCGCTGATCTGGAGTACTTGGCAGTAGGTGGCAGCACAATGCGCCTAAAATATAAAACGTATGTTTTTGGGGGTGTCCAGATAGTTTTGATCACATAGTGTATAGTATTGCTCCTGAAACACACAATTCAGTAAGTGTAGTCATTCACCCTCAGTCCTGTTTCCTCCCAGTAAAGAGTTTAGATTATTACCTCGCCATAGACTTCTTAAATTGGTAACAGTTTGCGTAACAAATTGTCTCATTATCTCAACAATATTTGTTCAGTCGTTTGCACCACATTGATCATTTACTCTGGCTCTTTAAACTGTTGATTAATTGCTCGGTCGTGACTTTCAAACGACATCCCCCCACCACGGAATTACTCGCAACTAGCAGCGAATATCGTTTTCTAAGCAGACTTCGATTTTTTTCGATCTAATGAGACTTTGGTCGGGCCAAGTGAAACAGGAGTAGATAATGCCCATCCAGACTGGCCTTCGGAATTCAAATGTCATACGGCAGGCTGCGACAATGACAGGTCGGAGAGAAAGGAAAGCGGCGAAGCCGCGAGCAGAACTTTTCAAACGTCAAGGCCGCCCGGGTGTTGGAAAACTTTTTTAATAGTCGTCATCTCACGTCAGAAAAGGAGAGAAATGGTGTGAAAAGTTTGTCCACTCGTCTTAGTTTGCGCAACCAAATATTCGAATTTGTCTGACAGAGCGAAGATCACAATTTTCTTGGTGTGTTTTCCGCGCCTTATTTTTCATTCCCTTGTTATGCAGAATATGTAACTCAACAATCCTAACTGGAGTTATAACTCATACAAAAGATAACACTGTCAGATATTAGAAACGTAATCGGTTATTCATGCAAGACTGTAGTAAGATTTTATAATATATTTGAAAGGAAATCTAGTGTTTTTAAAATTATGTCAAACGTTTCGTGCACAACGTCACTGTTTCTGATTCGTTCAACAAAATATAACGATCGAATCAGTCGCTTACTTTGCATTCTGCAAATTAAATGGTAATGATTGCGTCTGTATTTTGCACTTAATAAAGATTCATTCTTAGTATTAATTAAAAACTAACCAACTGAATCATGCTATCTCTAAGCCCTGGATAATATTGTAGAAGAAAGTCTTCGACATCCACATCCTGCCATAATGATTTCGATCCATCGATAACGCCTTTATTTCTTCAGATGTGTGTCACCATTGTTCCGTTATTATAGCCAGACTTGATTACGTGTCTGTGTTAGTCTAAACCTCTAACAACAAATCGTTAAAACTTCGTTCTTTCCTAATGTTTTACAAGTTCCTTTTCACATTCTGTACAACTGTCATTACAATTATGACACCATACGCACATTTCTGGATTGCTGATGCTCCATTATACAATGCAGCGTTATCTAAAATGAGCTACTTTAAGTCCGTTTGGATTTGGCCAAACCTTAAACTGGCTGTGTATATCGAGTCAATTCATGTAAAACAAAGAGAAACAATGGAGAAGAGCCTGAAAGGATACTGTTACATAATTTCTGTTGTGTATATGTTAACTGCTGTTCTTTGTTTCACTATCAAGATACCTCACAGTTTTAAATTATTCACGAAAGACTCGTCTTGTAAAGAGATTCTACGATGTCTGAGTGGATACTGCACGAATGCTTGTAATCCTTGCTTCGTTTCAATAAAAAGTGATATCGTGTAGGCAACAAATAGATCCTAGATTTATCTAAGTTGCGAAAGTCTCAGTAAAAACTACAAATAGATGGGGCTTAAAAAAGAATAATCCGATTTGAAAAAGATCATAACTATTATGTTATTTGATATTTGCGGCAACAAAGTGCTGTCGGAAAGAGCAAACTCTCGAGATCTACATGGTTTCCGCTAGGTAGCAGTAGTGTGCGTTCACATCAGTTCTAGTAAAAATGGTGTCGGGACAACAGAAAGCGTTTTATGTTCTACGTTTTGCGCAGTGCGCATCAGTAATAACCGTTCAGCGTCACTTTCGTACTAGGTATGATGTGGATCCTTCTACAGCACAGAGCATTAGACGATGGCATGAACAATTCCAAGAAACACGCTGTTTGTGTAAAGGCAAATCGACGGGCCGTCCCAGAGTGTCTTAACACAGACGTCGAACGCACCCGCCATAGTTACACGTACAGTCCCCTAGCCGTGCAGCTCGTCTGCTCAACATGCCCCCGATGTCCGTTTGGCTTGTACTGCGTCGATGTTTACACATGGGACCATACAAAATTCAGCTATTGTAAGTTCTTCGTGTAGGTGTCAAACAACAACGTGTCTAGTTCTGTAGTTTCGTTTTTGGCAAGATGGAGGATGACAGGTTCCTTCCACGCTTACTGTTTAGTGACGAGAAAACATGTCATTTAAATGGAAAGGTGAACCGTCGTAATGTGAGAATATGGGATACGGAACAATCACATGAAGTTGTACAACATGAGAGAGACTCTCCAAAATGTTTTTCGTGTAGTTTAACGGGAAAATGTGTATGCCGAGAACACTTTTACAGGAAGAACTCATCTCTATATGCTTGCCAACTTTCTTTACCCACGATTGGAAACTGATTCGAAAGACTTGATTTACCAACAAGATGAGGCACCACGACATTGGCATCGGGAAGTGCGGGAATTTTTAAATCAAAGGACTACTGAGCGTTGGATCGGTAGTACTGGACCAAATAATTCAGCCTTACATTACAGGCCTCCAAGGCCACCAGTTCTGACTGTAAATGTCTATATCTTGTGGGGGTTTATAAAATACTCTGTTTATGTGCCTCTGTTACCAACAACAATGAATGAACTGAGACACTGCATATCAGCAGCTGTGGAAGCTGTAACTCAAGACATGCGGGCTGCAGTGTGGGAACAATTTGAATACCGCATTGACATTTGCCGTGCATCTCAAGGGATGCATATTGAACACGTATGAAAAGGCAATGGAAAAAAAAACTTTTCGAATTTCCCGTTCATAAAAAAAATTCATTTTATATGTTTATTAATTTCAAAAACATAGCCATGCCAAATCGGTTGATTGTTTGTGATATACTCTGTAATTCAGCTAATGTGGGTGCCGTGGTCTTCAGTCTGAAGAATGGTTTGCAGCTCTTCTTCATACTAGCAAGCTTCCCCACTTCCGAATAATTACTGCGACTTACCTCCTACTGAGTCTACTTCGTACATTCATCTATTGGTCTCTGTTTACGGTTTTTACCCCCCCCCCCCCCCCACACACTTCCTCCAGTACCAAAATGGTAATCAATTGATGTCTTAGAATATGTCCTATCAACATATTCCTTCTTTTAGCCAACTATTGCCAAAAAATTTCTTGTCTCTCCAGCTGTATTCAATACCTCCTCATCAGTTACGCGATCTACCCATCTAATCTGTCAGCATTGTTCTGTAGTACCACATTTCAGAATCCTCTATTCTTTTCTTGTGTAAACTGTTTACCGTCCATGTTCCACTTGCATACTTCACTGCAATCCACGTAAATGCCTTCGGAAAATACTTCCTAACACATAAATCCATATTAGTTGTTAATATATTTCTCTTCTTCGGAAACGCTTTTCTTGCCATGGACATTATACATCTTATGCCCTCTCTCCTTTGGTCATCCTCGCTTAATTTGCTGCCTAAATAGCAAAATTCATTTACTCAGCATCACCTCATTTAATTTGACTATAGTCCATTGTCCTTGTTTAGCTTCTCTTGTTCCTTTTATATCTTCCTGTCACGACGCTGTCCATTCCGTTCAGAAAGCTCTGTCAAGTATTTTTCTGTCTCTTACAGATTTACAATGTCATCGGTAAACCTAAAAGTTTTTTTCCTGAACTTCAATACCTATTCCAAAATTTTAATTGGTATCCTTGTTCAGTGTTCAGACTGAGTAAACCTGATTCAATCACTTCTCAACCACTTCTACCCTTGCATTCCCCTCAGCTCTCATAACTGCCGTCTGGTTTCTGTACCAGTTGCAAATATTCTTTCCCTTCCTCTATTTTAACCTTGCTACCACGAGAATTTCAAAGAGTGTTTATGTCAATATTATCAAAAGTTTCTCTAAATCTACATATGCTGGAAACGTAGGCTTGCCTTTCCTTAATGTATCTTCTAAGAGAAGTCGTAGCGGCACTATTGTCTCGCGTGTTCGTACATTTCTCCGGAACCCACACAGATCTTCCCCGAGGTTGGCTTCTGACAGTTTTTCCATTCTTCAGAGAAGAGTTCGTGTAAGTGTTTTGCAACCATAACTCCACTGCTTGTACTCTGAGGGTGTTACGAGTGTCTCATACATCTGGCACACAGATGCTAATAGTCGCTCAAAGAGTTTAGCAATAGCTTTATTTAGAACATATCATTCCCAGCGAAACGCTAATTTCGGTATACAAGCGGTCATTCTTCAATACTGTATCTCAAAACGACAGTAATATGTGTTGCAATAACTCATGTTGACTACCACAGGGCGCAGGAATACTGCGGGTGAAAAACCGATCTGCTGTTGATAAACACCGGCTTGTTCGCGACCACAACACAGTACTGTGCCAGTTATTCTCTAGTGGACGTGACTCTGTTATGTTATTCTCAGGGTTTCATGCAGATAATTACATTTCATGAGATAGATGTATGAAATTTATGAGCGCATAAACGTACAGTTAATCTTGTTTCAGTGCATTTGTGGCTTTCATAACGTATTTAGAAGGCACTACACAGCATGCCTTAGATACAATATACGGTAATGTGCTCCCAATGCTAAAAAAACAGTTGTTACTCTTAATTCTTTGGGGACATATACCTGTGAATTATTACTGTTTGTTGTGTATTCATTTACGTATCCTAGTAAAAACCATGTTTTCCTTCTTTTATGAAAAAGCTTTTATTTGATAGTGTAGTCTCTTTTAGGCTAATATACTTCATGGGATGATTTTTATGGTAAGTAGATTCATTCACGGAGTAGCGTGGCTGGAAGGCCGCCAAAGTATGTTCCGACACGCGCTGTAACCTTTTCATTCCATTTCATCGACACACTTCTTAACATGAGGAAACCGGTGGAGGTTAGGTGGTGCAAAATGTGATGAATCTTTTAACATTTCGCTCATAAAATCTCTGCTACGCTAGCAGGTGTGTTGCCCTCAAAAAAGCCATTTCATCCTTTTTGTATCCATGTCTACAGGTACACTATACAATAACGTTCAAACGTATTTTTTTAAGTTTCTCAAGAAACGTAAGCTTCCTAAGGGCCCAAACTGCTTAGGTCATAGGTCCCTATACTTACACACTACTTAAAATAACTTAGGCTAACTTATGCTAAGAACAATACACACACCCGTTACGAGGGAGGACTCGAACCTCCGGTGGGAGGGGCTGCGCAGTCCTTGACATGACGCCTGGAGACGGGCGGCCACTCAGAGCGGCGAAGAGTAGGCATCAGCATTTATTGAAATAATTCCTTTAATGAAAAGTGAACTAACAAAAGTAACTTTTTGATACGATATTCCAGGTCATCCGTTTAAACTACAAAGGCTATGTAAACAAACTGTTCCGGATATTAAGTTTAAATTTGAGTTACGTTTCTTTACAACTTGTACGAACGTGACGGACGCACAAAATCTCATTTTTTTCAACGATGCCTCGACTTCGGACAGAAATTTTTTTGCCTTGTCCTTTTACAGATGTTTCAGGGTCAAACGTAGTACGTCAAAATGCAGTATAGAACATTTCGAAGAGAAAACTTTAGGTGTACCTCCATTCTCGTTCGAGCGTCAGATATAACTGTTTACAGAGGAGAGAAATGATGAATAAGTACATGACAGATAATCACCTCGCTATTTGGTGACACGAAGCTATATTTAACTATGCCATATTTTCCAGCTCATCTAGACAGTAACTGTCTGGCTAATTGGGCTCGCTACCTTGAATACTCTGTGGTAAGAGTTTTATTATTTAAAATGCTAGGAAGCTTTTGTCTTATTTTCGATACATTTATGGTATGGTTTTACCAATGACGATCCCAAAACAACATAAAATATTGGGAAAATGTTGTGTTATTCTATTGGCTATGCACAAGCGCCGCGATGACATTTACAACTCCCAGGATGGTTTCAAGTTTTACAGCACAGCTAGTGAATAACAGTCACACATGAACTCCATTTCATGTTGTAAAGAGACCATCTAATAAGCACTCTGTCCTCAATCGAAACCGCACGGTTGCAGATACCGTTTCAACTTTCAAACATCTATCATGCATTGACGCAGACTGAAGCGACGAACGAAAGTTTGCACCATGGCTGGGAATCGAAACTGGGTATCCTGCTGAGTAGACAGGCACGGTGACCACTGAACCACCTAGGCGCATTGGGTTTGTACAGGTGTACGGACTGCCCTAGCGCGCATCCGTCCTCAACCCAAATTCCCTTACAGGCCTCGGCCCACATAGTATCCCCCCTTCCCCCCCCCCCCCCCCACCACTAAACACTAACAGCATAGCAGAGGCTCTCCAACTGTATCGCAGTAGCACCTCAATATCGAATGAAACGGTGATTCCTGTCAAACAGGCGTAAGTGCTTTGATCAAAAGGAACTATATGGTCCCAGAGATTGTTTCATTTGATTATAGTGCTTATGCCGGGGTTTTTAGAAAGGATCCCCTGCTTCGTTTAATGCCGAAGTGATATTCCAAGCCGGCCGCGGTAGTCTCGCGGTTCTAGGCGCTCAGTCCGGAACCACGCGACTGCTACGGTCGCAGGTTCGAATCCTGCCTCGGGAATGGATGTGTGTGCTGTCCTTAGATTAGTTAGGTTTAATTAGTTCTAAGTTCTAGGCGACTGATGACCACAGATGTTAAGTCGCATAGTGCTCAGAGCCATTTTTTTCTTTTATGTTCCAATACAGCTGGAGAACTTCTGTTCGTGTTTAGGGAGAATACTAAGTGGGCTGAAGCATGAACGGGAGTTCGGGCTGAGGAGAGAGGCATGCTAGGGTAGTATATGAAGGCAAGCAAAGCTCCTGTGCCAAGATGACGTAGTAGTTAGCGCGTCTGCCTCGTGAACTGGAGACCTGTTTTCGAATCCCGGACTTGGAACGTATTTTAATCCGTCGCTTCAGTTTGCTTACGTACGCTATGTCATCAGTCTCTCCAGGAATAGTGTACGATCAACATCGATAAGATTGAGGGGCTATGTGCAGTGGAATCACTAACAATATGCAGCAGAAATAAGTCGATAAGTTTATGTAACGTTTCCATTTCATAATCTTTTGAACTATCAGTCCTAAAACGTATTCTTCCCTCTTGGAAGTTGAGTGTGTAGAAGAATGGTGGAGGGCGAGGGGGACAATGATTGATTTAAAATATGCCACTTCGCTCGAAGTGCAGCAGTTTCGTAGTACAAGCAATACTTGCAACGGCGACACGAATATTAAAGACAGCAGGAAGGGCGACAGCGAAGCAGCGCTCTTACAACCATTGTGCAATCGTACTTCAAGTTTTCTCAAATCAGGAGAAAACTAGGCTGTTTGCCTAAACTGGTCACGGTAGTTTATCTGCAGCTTATGACACAAATGGCGATGGTACTTAATGTATACAAACCTCGATTTCGTCATTACGTTCTTCCCGTCTCAACTAGTTTCTTAATGAGACAGTGCAATATTTCGGGTACCCAATAACACGTATGAGTAGACCATCATACCCCTTAACGTTAAAATGAAGGTTGACTGTAATAGAGTTGGACGCACTAAGAAAGTATTCTGCAACGCACATCATAGGTAATTATGCACAAATTATAAAAATTATACCCAAGGATTACGTGAGCATATAAGTGCAGTTCGTTCTACAGGGTGCATTAAACATATATCAGAAATTTAGATATTTATTGTCGGTCCCGGCGGAGGTTGGAGTCCTCCCTCGGGCATGGGTGTGTGTGTTTGTCCTTGGGATAATTTAAGTTAAGTAGTGTGTAAGCTTAGGAACTGATGACCTCAGCAGTTAAGTCCCATTAGATATCACACACATTTGAACATTTTTTGTCTACATCAAAACATTACAATAAGTTTATATGGACATGTGTCCGAACATCCTGCATTAAGGATGCGGCAAAGAAATTCCCGGTAATGATTTCTGATTCTGTAATTTACCTCGTATGTACAATTTTACTCACTCACTTATTTGCAGTTGGGCATGATAATTCGTTGATTGTCATTTGTTCTGTTTTACATCAAAACACATCACAATAACGTGTTCAGTGTCTGATATACCCTGCACGTACGGCGTAGCAGATGGGAATGTGGACGCTGAATATTAAGTTTATGGTGAACGTTATCCTTGGAGGCTCTTACCTTGTGCAAGAACATTTGTGCGGAACCACTGACTCTTGCAAGGGACAGACTCGTTTGTGAAGGCAGTTGTAGATATTGGGAGACGTCGCGATGTACTAATGCCTGAGCTTGAAGAACGAGTTTTCCGTACTGTGGGTGAAACACCATCATGTATCACAAAAAGTGCAAGAAGGGCAGGAGTTAATCTCATGACGATATGAAAGATTCTGTATGAAAATCTTCTGTACCTGTACAATCTTCAAGGGCCTCAATGATTAAATGAGGCAGAGTTTTAGCCAAGAAAGTTGATTGGGTAGAGAGAGTTTCCTGTTAACTCATCTTAAGGTAGAGTGCTGTGTTTCTGAAATTCTTTGCTTCTACCTTATTCACCGGTTTTTCAGGTGATGGGATGTTCAGTTCCCATAACAACCACCTATGTGCTTGTGAAGAAACTCGTGACTTAGAAAAGACATCTGTATTGTGCAAAAATTGTCAGTTGACCATAAATAATAAAAAGGGTGAGTTTTTCCTCACGAGTGCTAAAATGAATCCCTTAAACGTCGGTTACACGATAAATCAGTGAAATCTAGAGCCCGTAAATTCGACTAAGTATCCAGGAATTACAAATACGAAACTGGAAAAGTACGACAAGGAAACATCAACTGAGGTTCAGCCGCACCGCATAGCGTGGAATCATTCATGGTAACCTCATAGGCTCCTACTTCTTTCCAACACTGCTTAGTGGACAAACATATCTACTGTTTCTCAGACAAGTTCTTTGAACTACTTCATAATTGAATGTGGGTTAGGCACAATGGTTGTCAATCTGACTTTACACTGGTAATTTAACAGTGTCTCTATAATCAGTTACCGAACAGCTTAACTGGTCGAGGGAGATCCACTGCATGGCCTACCCAGACGCCAAATTTGAGTCCAGTGATTTTTGTTTTCTCTTGGTACGTACATTTACAGTCCTTGGCGTAGGCATTTAACTCCTGTGCCCACTGCTGGTGTTCTGAGGGAACGTATCAGACATGGATTTGAACAGATCAGAAATTTTCTACAAAGTATGTCAAAGGGTGGGCAGCACGCCCACGAGATGCATGCAAGCAGGAGGCGGTCTCCTAGAGAAATTTTTGTGAATGCAAATGTTTTTGGTAAATGTATCGTTCTTGTGCCATGAGTAATGAACTCTTTCATGCCTCCTAAGTGACGGATTTTGGACCAGTGACCATATGAAGTTGTTGTAATGTTTTGACGTCAAGGATAAGTTCCTAAAAATTCCGACGCGTTTTACCTAACCCCCTTGTTTCTGCTGCCTTTCTTCTTGCAAAGACACCGACGTACCGAAACGTGCAGGAAATAGATGCCTCTGAATTTTTTGTTCTGTCCTCAGTCGACTTTCACGCTTCGCTGGCGCAATTTGTTGCCCTCTCCCACTAGAGACCTCCGAATTCTAGCGTGCAACATGGCGGCGTGTGACGAAACTGTGTCGGTGGGTCTGGTCGGTTCTAACGGTTCAAATGGCTCTGAGTACTATGCGACTTAACTTCTGACGTCTTCAGTCACCTAGAACTTAGAACCAATTAAACCTAACTAACCTAAGGACATCACACACATAGATGCCCGAGGCAGGATTCGAACCTGCGACCGTACCGGTCGCTCGGTTCCAGACTGTAGCGCCTAGAACCGCTCAGCCACTCCGGCCGACTGGGTCTGTTCGTGCTGATGGCACAGTCTCGAACGCTTTTGCGTCGGTGATCCTTTGTGGCGGAACTCCATTGATGTTCTATTGTTTTAGGGCTCAAAAAGGGAAACCCAGTTTTCTTCGTTTGTCACAGTGTTGTTAAGGAACTCATCAACCCACGTTCAATGCGCAAAATAAATTGCTCCCAGATGTCCTATCTCCTATATTTGAAGGGCTTATTTCAATAGTGGTACAAGTCCATTACCTCCACTTTTCCAATTATAGTGCTTCTGACATTAATGATCCAAACGATTAGAAAGAAGGGTTCATCTCCAACAAGAAGCCATATGCTTGAATATTTCTGGTATCTCGACTGCAGATTTTTCGTCGTTCAATTAACTTTAGGACTCTGTATCTTATAATGAACAAAAAGGGACTTGTACCACTTTTGAAATAAGCCCTTCATTTCATATCAGGAGCGAGCATTCGTGGCATCCACCTAATACAATCTCTACACAGCAGTTGTGTAATAGCCAACTGTACACCCTCTCGTGATACGCAAAGCTTATCTGAAATCTGTGTCTGTATAAAATGACGATTTTCGCTGAGGAATACATCAACCCGATCCCAGTGAGTCGTTGGTTGCTGTAAACCGTCGTCCAGTCAGAATTCTGTCACACACGTTGGGATGGGCACAACCGCTTCCTTCATTACGAGCGCGAACAACCCAACGTCGCACATTACTGACGTCGATGCAATCGTCTAGGTACACGACTCCCATTCTTCAGTGGATTTCAGGTAGCGGCTTGTTTTCTGCGGTTAAGAGTTCTATTACAGCAAGCTATCGCTCAGGCAGCGACATACGTCACACAGCGCCCTATTCCACGCTAGAATTTGGAGTCTTATGGCGACATAGGCCTGAAATATGCATTACTTTTCAGCATACTCTCACGGAATGCCCCCTTATGTGTTGCTCAAAAATGAATAATAAAAATGAAGACAAAGTTCAACCTCTGTCCTCGCCTATAAAGTATACAGACCTGATCTTCAAGGCAACAGTCCATATACTTCATGTAACTGCTGGCGGGAATATGTACGACGCGAAGTGCGGTATCAGAAAAGGAATGAATATATTTACGTTCCTGTTGATTCATTTCTCAAGGGTATTACTTTGCAATAATTCCACCATGAACTGTGTCATTACGCTCCAACAGGTATGGTCAAAATTTTTCTACTCCCTAGCAGTTACAAGAGAAGTTCACTGCGCTTCACCGGAAGACTGACATAAGAGCCACGAGGTTAGTGCTGTAAATCCATACGCGGTTCTAGGCGCTACAGTCTGGAACCGCGCGACCGCTACGGTCGCAAGTTCGAATCCTGCCTCGGGCATGGATGTGTGTGATGTTTTTAGGTTAGTTACGTTTACGTAGTTCTACGTTCTAGGGGACTGATGACCTTAGAAGTCAAGTCCCATAGTGGTCAGAGCCATTTGAACCATTTTTAAGTGGAATTCACCTATAAAATACAAGAAATTTGTGTCAACAAGCGTCTATATTCGTTTCCAAGAAATCGAAGTATTTATTTCTGCACGTCATTTTACGTGATACGTCCAGCAGCTCCGCCATTTTTGTGTCCTGGTGGAGCCCAACATCGTGTCTGTAGTAGACTGCTTCTTTTACTGTCAGTACTAGATTTTCATCAAACTTTCACAACGTGAGCCGAAAAACATTTATGCATGTAAACGCCACGAAAAATCCTTATCTACATAGAAACTAGGCATTACGGTGCCCTGAGGAGTGTATCTCCTGTACCACTATCGATTCATCAGATACAAGAATATCATCAGGAGTGCTCCAGGGAAGTGTGGTATGTCCGCTGTTATTTTCTACTTAAATAAATGATCTGGCGGACAGGGTTGTCAGAAATCTGCGGTTGTTTGCTGAAGACGCTGAGGCGTACGGGATTCTGTCGAAGTTGAGTGACTCTGGGAGGATGCGAGATGACTTCGAGAAAATGTCTAGTTGGTGTGATGAATGGCAGCTAGCTCTAAATGTAAAAAAAAAAAAAAAAAAAAAAAAAAAAAAAAAATGCAAGTTAATGTGAACGAGTTGGAAAAACAAACGTGTGATGTTGGGATACAGCATTGGTAGTGTTATTCTGGCCGTAATGTTGCAAAATCGTATTAAATTGAATGAGCATATAGTACTGCAGTAGGGAAGGCAAATGGGACAATTCTGAGAACTTGTGGTTCATCTGTAAAAGAGACCGCATATAGGACGCTAGTGCGACTTATTCTTGAGTACTGCCCAAGTGTTTGGGAACCACACCACTTCGGATTAAAGGAAGACATCGCAACAACTCAGAGGCGGATTGCTAGGTTTATTACCAGTGGATGAGAACAACACACAAGTACTACGGAGATGCTTCGGAAACTCAGGTGGGAATCCCTGAGTGAAGGCCACGTTCTTCTCGAGGAACACCATTAAGAACTTTAGAAAACCGGTATTTTGAAGCTGACTGCCACATGATTCTACTGCCACCAACATACATCTCGCGGAAGTACCACGACGCTAACATACCAGAAATTAGGACTCCAACGTAGGCATATAGGAGGTAATTTTTCCCTCGACTGGAAGGGGAAAGGAAATGACTACCAGTGGTACGGGGTAATCTCTACCAATCACAGTACCATGGACTGTATGTAGATGTATGTAGATGTAGAATGGAGTGCCGTAAAATCGAATGCGGCTAGTCCACACTCTTGGCTCTCAACTCTTTGATTTAATCGTTGGGAATTTTCGCAAGATAACTGAAATAGGCAGCAATATGTTTGTTAATAGTTCTAGGTTCGTACATTCAGTACTCTAGAAATTTTACGAACAAAATCACATCTTGAGGCATGACGTCTCACTTTTAGGGTGTGTCGCTGTAAATGCATAAATATCATCGTGACACTATTGCGGACACTAAGTGAAACTTTATTAATGCGCTTATCTATAGCCTCGGTCAATCCTACGTAGTAAGAGTTTCATACTGGAGAGAAATGCTCAATTGTCTGTCAAATGAGGGTGGAGTACTACCTGACGATTTCTAGTGACCGTTCGGTAATCCAGTGATCAAAGAATTACGACCTAGTTCCTTATTTATATGCAACAAGTTATATTTCTTTGTGATGAAAGCCCACTGCCGATCTCTGCACCACCCGTCGATCATCTGCAGAACTCCTAGCCTTTCGCTTCAGTTTTATACGTTGCGAGTTTTCTATTATCACCGACAATGTCCGGGAACAGCGTCAAGTAGCTTCCAACGTTATATACCCAGAGGTGACAAAAGCCATAAGACACATATACAGATGGCGATAGTATCGCATACACAAGGTGTAAAAGGGCAGTGCGTTGGGAAAGCTGTCACTTGTATTCAGGTGATACATGTGAAAATGTTTCCACGTTATTACGGTCTCAGGACGGAAGTTAACAGAGATTGAACTGGGAATAGTGGTTAGAGCTAGACTCATGGAACATTCTGTTCCCGAGATCGTCTATATTCTGAAACCCACAGTGTCAAACGTGTGCCAAGAATGTCAGATTGTAGGCGTTATCTCTCACCAAGGGCAACGCAGCGGTCGACGGCCTCACTGAGCGTCCGAGAGCAATGGCGTTTGTTTAGAGTTGTTAGAGCTAACAGACAAGCAACACTGCGCGAAGCAACTGTACAAACCAGTGTGGGACATACGACGAAAGTTTCCCGTTAGGACAGTGCGGCGAAATTTGACGTTAACGGGCAATGGCAGCAGACTACTGTCATCTCTAACACCACTACATCGCCTCCAGCGTCCGTCCTGGGCTTGCGACCACATCGTATGGAAAACTGTGGTCTGGTCAGATGAGACCCGATTTCAGTTTGTAAGAGCTGATGGTAGGGTTCGAATGTGATGCAGACTTAAAAAAGCCATGGACCCAAGGTAACCACGATCAATGTGCAAGATGGTGGCGGCTCCACAATACAGGGTGTAAATTTTAAGTTAACAAACCAGAATAACTAGAAAAATAAATTTCACACGAAAAAATGTGTACAATCCGAAGTTGATTATATTCGAGTGAGACATCTGCTAGTGCTAAAATAAGCCCGCCACCTCAGCCCTCTGGTGGTGAAGCTGCAGGCAACTTTAAAATTTCAAATGGGAATCCTAATTTTTTATTGCAGAATCAGATTCTACCTAAGATAACACGTACATTTAGTCTTAAACACTTGTTTTGATTCTTGGTAGTTGGCGCTGCAATTCAAGACAATCCATGTTCTCATTTGTGCGTGGAAAATGGTTACGGATATATACTAAATACTTATTTACTTCATCAATTTTGATTCGCTAAAACCAAAACGCGCCCTCTCTTTCCATAGGGTGGGATTTGAGAGAGAGGAATTAGAGTTTTACAAATATTGACGCAAATATTAATTTTTTTTTCGCTGATTCGGATAAGCTTTGTTTGTTTCGTGGTGATGAAGCCACAGAACTTTCAAATATAAAAAAAAATCCTATTACTAACTAACTAACTATCCATACATCCTACGAAGTAAATAATTATTTTTTATGTATCTGTAACCATTTCACAAGCAAAAATGAGTACATGGATTTTCTTGAATTACAGCGCCAACTACCAAGAATAAAAAAAAAAGTTGAAGACTAAATGTACGTAGTTTTTTGTGTAGACTGTGATTCTGCTTTGAAAAATGGGGTTCCCATTCGAAATTTTAAAGTTTCTTCGCGCCCCACCCCCCAGGAGGCTAGGGTGGCGGACTAATTTTAGCACCAGCAGATGGCACCCTCGAAAATAATCAACTTTGGATTCTACACATTTTTTCGTGTGAAGCTTACTTTACGAGTTATTCTGGTTTGCCAACTTAAAATATATACCCGGTATATTGGGCTGTGCTGATATGAAATGGACAGGGTCCTGGTTATGTTTGGCTACTTTCAGACCATTTATAGCCATTCAAGGACTTCATGTCCATTAAACAACGATGGAAGCTTTATGGGTGATAATGTGCCCTGTCACCAGGCCCCAGTTGTTCGTGATTGGTTTGAAGGATATTCTGCACATTTCGAGTGAATGCATCAGCCACTCACACCACCCGACATGAATCCCGTCGAACATTTATGGAACGTAATCGAAATGTCAGATCGTGCACAAAATCCTGTACCGGCAATACGTTCGCAGTTATGGTCGGTTATAGTGGCAGCATGTATCAGTATTTCTGCATGGGAATTCCAACAATATGTTGAGTCCGTGCTACGTCGAGCTGCTGTACTACGCTGGAAAAAGGCAGTCCGACACGATTTTTGGAGGTATCTGATGGATTTTGTCACCTTATTGTAATCATAAACAGTAATTGACCCATATCGTTTCCCTCTGGGACACCTGAGTCTGCATTTATGTATGAAGATTTCTCTCCTCTGAGAACGAGAAAGTTACTTTGTTATCAGTGACTCTTTGGGTATTTCTTGTTCGTTTGTTATACATTACTTCAGCACACTTTCGACACGTTATGTTCATTTTACCTACGAAGAACCATACCAGTGCGGCAAAGTCACTGTTGTCCAACGTCGAATAAATAATGTAGTTCAATAACCGCTACATTCTCCGTTTGGCGGCAACGCAAGTTTTTACGTGCAGGAAGCACGAATAAGGCAGAAGGTGTAACTCAGTCACTGGGTGTTTATAATGAGGTGATTAAGTAACAGTCGAAGTAGTATTTCTGAATAAAATAATGTTGTTGGAAACAATGACTGCTACATGCCGCAAGCTTTTGTGGACACCATTTAACAGCGAACTTCTGTGCCAGAAACAGACGGTCAGAACTAAATTACGGAGCCTGGCAGATCGCCGGCGTCGTGTAACGACTCCAGCATTTGGCAAAGCTCACTGTACCGCATAAAACGTTATTTCATGTTCCATATCACTACTTCGTAAACAGTAGTACTACGTGATTGTTCCAAAATCTCACAGTGCTGTGCAGTGGCGAGATATGTCTCCATCGTAACAATTAGTCGCTGATAATGTAATGAACAATAAAATGCCACACGCATGAATGAGCAGCCAACGGATTCACATCTGAGTTGAGCTTCGGTTCGTGTTCGTCATTCCTAGCTGACCTCTCAGAAATACAAGATTAACTTATAAGACTGGTCTAGCCAGCGGATATTGTGAATCAACTAGAAAGAAGAACGTTATCTAACTTTTCAATTTTTCCGTACATCTGAACCATGCAATTCCCTAGAAGTAGCAGACTGTGAGATAAACTTAAAAGGTGCCCCTGGAAAGATGTGATATCTTACAAGTAAATCAGACTGTTTGAGTCACATGCGTTTTCGTGACGAGATGGATGCAACAGTGATTAAAAACTAAATTAAAAAAACATTCCATCAGAACCTCTTCATTGTCTTCAAATGGCTCAAATGGCTCTGACCACTATGGGACTTAACATCTGTGGTCATCAGTCCCCTAGCACTTAGAATTACCTAAACCTAACTAACCTAAGAACATCACACTCATCCATGCCCGAGGCAGGATTCGAACCTGCGCCCGTAGCAGTCGCGCGGTTCCGGACTGAGTGCCTAGAACCGCTAGACCACGTCGGCCGGCCATTGTCTTCTCTGTTCTTATTCATCGGAGACTGTTTGCTTCAGCCCGTTCACTACTTCTCCACAAGATCAAAAATTGTGATGTGGTCCGTATCTCCCAGTGAAAATCCGATCCGGAAGATGGATCGAAAACTGTAACTATGAGCAGTCTGATCTTAACTTCCCAATCTCGTTGTGTCAACATTATCAGTCCGAAGATGACAGTTAAAAAGCACGAGACCCCTACAGTCACAGACAGAGAAATTTCTGCAAGAACAATCCAACCGACAAATCCAGCACCGGTGCTTCGGCTAATGATTTTCCCAGCTTGCTGTTTATCTCAGCGACATGATACGTTGTTCCCACCGAAAACCAAAAATGTAAATATGGGTTTAACAGTTAGACGTTACAGTCGTCTCAATTGTAATGGCTTTCTTTATTCCTATCAGAGAGGTAGCTTTTGTTCGCGCAGCTTTTGTGTAGTGGCTAACGTACTTTAGTGTTGGTACATGTGATGAGCGCTTGTGGAGTGTAGTTTCATGCTCGCGTTTCTGAGAAGAAAGAAGGAAACAGGTGAATGATGATGCCATCATGAAGCCTGTATATACATCTCACAGCCACCTAGACGGCAGCATAGCTTAACGTCGTCTAACGAGCGGGTCACTACCGACAGTGTCACATGTCCTCACTCCATGGGACTGATGTCAGGTATGGAATTTAAAACACGACACTGGTGAAATTTTCTTTCACTACCAGAACTGAGCTCGAGGACCCCACTTGTTAAGCACGGCGTCACAAGAGTGGATGAGCTGCAGAAAGTAACGTAAGCTTTGGTTGAATAAAGCCAAACTTCGAAAATCAAAATTGCCAATAACTGTCACATCTCTTCACCTACATCATAGGACGACATGCTTGCCCACCACTCTTAGTGGGCTGAATTTATCGGATCCCGAGGACGTCCTAAATATTGACACTAGCTTAGTATCCGTCATTGAACGGCTATGCGCTTATTCTAATCTTCTGTTACCTCATCTCCTCCTTCCCCCTCTCCTCTCCCTTCCAGTCGCTCCACTCCCTCTCTCTGTCCATTTGCTCCAACGCCCCTCTGTCCATCTGATGTTTCCCCAACTGTCCAGCTCCTCCCCCTTCCTTCACTATCTCCTCCTACTTCTTCTCTCACCCAACCCTCTCCTCTGCCCTCTCCTTGATAATTTCCTCCTCTTTCCCTTCTGTGTGCATCTCCTGATCTTCATCCTCATGTCCATCTCCTCCTCTTCCATTTTTCTGTACACTTTCTCTCCCCATTTCTCCGCCTATATCTTCCTTCTGACACTCTATCCATCTTGTCATCTCCTTTCTCTCTGTCCAATTCCCGCTCCCCAAACTCTGTCCATCTGTTCCTGCTCCTATTTCTATTTACCCCTTCTCTGAAGCTGTCTGTCCATCTTCTCGTCCTCTATCGTCTCCACATTATCACACTCACTCCAATAGGAAGCTGGTGGTTCTTACTCCTACAGTATTTTTTACAGATTGTAATTAATATATCAAAGTTGATTAAAATCATTCTATGGGTTTACCAGGTGATTTCTACCTGTGGCTTTGCCCACACACCAACATGTCAAATATATTTCACATATTTCACACGTATTTCATTGGTATATCTGTCCAATGTGAGCCTTTAGTTACACTTTCACACAGCTTAATGTTTATAACTTATCATCTCAACTATATGCTGTAAATGACGTAATTGTGCCGGTACATCCAATGGTATACGTACCCACAGTCCCCATCTGCATCTACATTCATACTCCGCAAGCCACCCAACGGTGTGTGGCTGAGGGCACTTTACATGCCACTGTCATTACCTCCATTTTCTGTTCCTGTCGCGTATGGTTCGCGGGAAGAATGACTGCCGGAAAGCCTCCGTGCGCGCTTGAAGCTCTCTTATTTTACATTCGTGATCTCCTCGGGAGGTATAAGTAGGAGGAGCAATATATTCGATACCTCATCCAGAAACGCACCCTCTCGAAACCTGGACAGCAAGCTACACCGCGATGTACAGCGCCTCTCTTGTAGTGTCTGCCACTTAAGTTTGCTAAATATCTCCGTAACGCTATCACGATTACTAAATAACCCTGTGACTAAACGCGCCGCTCTTCTTTGGGTCTTCTCTATCTCCTCCATCAACCCGATCTGGTATGGATCCCACACTGATGAGCAATACTCAAGTAATGGTCGAACGAGTGTTTTGTATGCCACCTCCTTTGTTGATGGACTACATTTTCTAAGGACTCTCCCAATGAATCTCAACTTGGCACCTGCCATACAACAATTAATTTTATATGATAATTCCACTTCAAAGCGTTCCGCACGCATACTCCCAGATATTTTACAGAAGTAACTGCTACCAGTGTTTGTTCCGCTATCATATAATCATACAATAAAGGATCCTTCTTTCTATGTATTCGTAATACATTACATTTGTCTATGTTAAGGGTCAGTTCCCACTCCCTCCACCAAGTGCCTATCCGCAGCAGATTTTCCTGTATATCGCTAAAATTTTTTAATGCTGCAATTTCTCTGTGTACTACAGCACCATCCCCGAAAAGCCGCATGGAACTTCCGACACTATCTGCTAGGTCATTTATATATATTGTGAAAAGCAATGGTCCCATAACACTCCCCTGTGGCATGCCAGAGGTTACTTGAACGTCTGTAGATGTCTCTCCATTGAGAACAACTTGCTGCGTTCTGTTTGCTAAAAACACTTCAATCCAGCCACGGAGCGGGTCTGATATTCCGTAGGCTCTTACTTTGTTTATCAGGCGACAATGCGGAACTGTGTCTAAAGCCTTCAGGAAGTCAACGAAAATTGCATCTACCTGGGAGCCTGTATCTAATATTTTCTGGGTCTCATTAACAAATAAAGCGAGTTGGGTCTCACACGATGGATGTTTCCTTAATCCATGTTGATTCCTATAGAGTAGATTCTGGGTTTCCAGAAACGAAATGATACGCGAGCAAAAAACATGTTCTAAATTCTACAACACATCGATGTCAGAGATATATGTCTGTAGTTTTGCGCATCTGCTCGACGATCCTTCTTGAAGACTGGGACTACCTGAGCTCTTTTCAATCATTTGGAACCTTCCGTTCCTCTAGAGACTTGCGGTACATGGTTGTTAGAAAGGGGACATGTTCTTTCGCTTACTCTGTGTAGAATCGAATTGGTATCCCGTCAGGTCCAATGCACTTTCTTCTGTTGAGTGATTCCAGTTGCTTTTCTATTCATTGGACCCTTATTTGGATGTCAGCCATTTTTTCGTTTGTGCGAGGATTTAGAGAATGAACTGCAGAGCGGTCTTCCTCTGTGAAACAGCTTTGGAAAAAGGTGTTTAGTATTTCAGCTTTACGCGTGTCATCCTCTGTTTCAATGCCATCATTATCCCGGAGTGTCTGGATATGCTATTTCGAGCCACTTACTGGTTTAACGTAAGACCAGAGCTTTCTAGGATTTTCTGTCAAGTCGCTATATAGAATTTTACTTTCGATTTCACTGAACGCTTCACACATAGCCTTCCTTACGCTAACTTTGACATCGTTTAGCTTCTGTTTGTCTGAGAGGTTTTGGCTGCGTTTAAACTTGCAGCAGGTCTCTTTGCTTTCGCAGTAGTTTCCTAACTTTGTTGTTGAACCACGGTGGGTTTTTCCCGACCCCCACAGTTTTACTCGGCATGTACCTATCTAAAACGCATTTTACGATTGCCTTGAACTTTTTCCATAAACCTTCAACATTGTCAATGTCGGAACAGAAATTATCGTTTTGATGTGTTAGGTAGTGTGAAATCTGCCTTCTATTACTCTTGCTAAACAGATAAATCTTCCTCCCTTTTTTTTTTATATTCCTATTAACTTCCATATTCAGCGATGCTGCAACGGCCTTATGATCACTGATTCCCTGTTCTGCGCTTACAGAGTCGAAAAGTTCGGGACTGTTTGTTATCAGTAGGTTCAATATGTTATCTCCACGAGTCGGTTCTCTGTTGAACTGCTCGAGGTAATTTATGGATAGTGCATTCAGTATAATGTCACTCGATGCGCTGTCCCTACCACTCGTCCTAAACATCTGAGTGTCCCAGTCTATATCTGGTAAATTGAAATCTCCACCTAAGACCATAACATGCTGAGAAAATTTATGTGAAATGTATTCCAAATTTTCTCTCAATTGTTCTGCCTAGTGGCGAGGTCGCGAGGTCGTGAGGTCGGTAAAAGGAGCCAATTATTAACCTAGCTCGGTTGTTGAGTGTAGCCTCCACCCATAATAATTCACAGGAACTATCCACTTCTACTTAACTACAGGATAAACTACTAGTAACAGCGACAAACACGCCACCACCGGTTGCATGCAATCTATCCTTTCTAAACACCGTCTTTACCTTTGTAAAAATTTCAGCAGAATTTATCTCTGGCTTCAGCAAGCTTTCCGTACCTATAACAATTTCAGCTTCGGTGCTTTCTATCAGCGCTTGAAGTTCCGGTACTTTACCAATGCAGCTTCGGTAGTTTACAAATACAATACCAACTGCTCCTTGGTCCCCGCATGTCCTGACTTTGCCCCGCACCCTTTGAGGTTGTTGCCCTTTCTGTATTTGCCCGATGCCATCTAACCTATAAAACCGCGAAGTCCACGCATCAGAACCCCGGAACCCGAAACACCACCACCCTATGGAGCAAGTCGAGGAATCTGGAGCCCACACGGTCGCAGAACCGTCTCAGCCTCTGTCCTGTCGACGATGCTGCGGATGGTGAGCTCTGCTTTCATACCGTTTGCGAGACTGGCAGTCTTCACCAAATCAGATAGCCGCCGGAAGCCAGAGAGGATTTCCTCCGATCCATAGCGACACACATCATTGGTGTCGACATGAGCGACCACCTGCAGATGAGTGTACCCTGTACCCTTCATGGCATCTGGAAGGACCCTTTCCACATCTGGAATGACTCCCCCAGGTATGCACACGGAGTGCACATTGGTTTTCTTCCCCTTTCTTGCTTCTGTGAAATGCTTTGTTAATCGAGTGGTAATAAATAAGTAATAAATTAAAATGGCATGCGCGATTCGTCAGTTTATGACGCATCTCAGTGTTTATGACTCTATATCTCCTGAACTAATTGTTGCACGATGATATATATATATATATATATATATATATATATATATATATATATATATATATATATAAAACCGCCACGTCCACGCATCACAAACCCGGAACCCGAAACCCCACCACCCTATGGCGCAAGTTGCCTCCTTGAGCCCCACGGTTCTAGATGTACTCTTGTCCGGTTCTCAGCTACGCTACAGATCAGTTTGCTAAAAAAACTTTATTTATGAAAATATACACTACAATCACCAACAAACTTTACATATTCACATACACCTTTGCCTTTAACCCAAATAAATAGAGATTCGTTTACAGATATTTTCCTCCTGTTACGGTGCATAATGACAAAGAAGAAGGAGAAACATATGCTGATTTACCAAAATCCTTATTAGCCAATTCAGATATATGGTAAGTGCAAAAAGCAATAATGTCTCTGTCAACAAAACTTTCAAGTCCAGCAACACTTGGTACTCCTGTACCGCCACGAACAATGGCTACGGTAAACCATCCGTTACCATGACCAAAAGAATCATTTATATCTAAACTAAAATTAAGTCTGCAACTGACGAAAACAGCAGGACCATCCAGAAGAGCTTGTGCAGCGACTGACTTAACTGGAATACGGTTCTTCTTGTCTCCAGCTGTGGTAGCAAATTCGATGTTTTCGATGGTCTTGTAGACCTCTAGTGGCATATTGCGGTTTGGGAAATGTGTTGCGAGTTGAGTTAGAATAAATAAGTTATAAATTAATACGTAATGTTCATGGTAAATGATAACAGCCAAACAGCCACAGAATAAAGATTTATTAAAATCCTTGAATACGATTTCGGTATATTTAAAAATACCTTCATCAGAAGCAAAAATACACGTGAACAGGAAGACACCTTCACTAGATAAAACTTGGCACTATAGCCCAGAAAAATTTTTTTTTTCTTTATTGTTGTTTTCTAACCTGTTTACAGGCAGGCCTGCAGCACCATACTACGCCGCTCTTTGGCCGCAGAGAAACACAAAATATACAAATGGAGACAATTAGAGATAAAAAATATGGTAGACATGTAAACGGAGACAAGCACTTTTTAAAATACATGGAGCCGTTCAAGGGCGTACAGTCCAAGATGAAATTTGTTCAGACACTTGGACACATACATAGAAGAAAAATGTCACTTGTGAACGTAGGTGCACAAAACGAATAACACTGAACCATTTAAGCACAAAACGACGGCACACACAGAAACACGAGGCGTTGATCTCCGGTGCGCGATTGCTCACTAACCGTGTACGAGTCTGGCGACCTGCCAAGAGAGGAGGAGGGGTGGGTGGCAGAGGGAGAGGGGGGAACAGATGCCATGGGCAGGGGAGATAGAGGGAGGAAGTGGGAGGGGAAGCCCGGAGGAAGAAGGGTTGAGTAAGGGGATGGGGGAAAAGGAAAGAGAAGGGAGGGAAGGTGCCTAAAGGAAAGGACACACGAAGTGGGGGTGGGGATGATCAAAGTTGTTAGGAGGGGTAGATGGAGGGGAGGAGGACGTCATCTTGGAGGGGGAGCAGGCGGAAGCCACCTTGGGAGAGGGTAAGGAGGGTGGAGAGATGGAGACCGGGTGGGACGTGGGAATACAGGTGCGGGAGCGGGTGGGGGTGGGGGAGGATGGACGAGACAAGTGAGTGAGGAGGATCGAGTTTACGGGAGGTGCACAGGATCCATATCCTTTCAAGGAAAAGAAGGAGGTGGGGGAACGGAATGAGATCGTACAGGATCCGTGTGGGGGAGGGGAGACAGATGCAATAGGCGATGTGGAGAGCATGGCGTTCAAGGATTTGAAGGGATTTATAAAAGGTAGGGGGCGGAGCTCCAGGCCGGATGGGCGTATCAAAGGATAGGGCGGATGAGGGATTTGTAAGTGTGGAGTATGGTGGAGGGGTCCAGACTCCACCTACGGCCGGAAAGGAGCTTGAGGAAATGGAGTCGGGAGTGTGCCTTTAGCTTGGATTGCCCAGTAATGGGGGGGGTCCAGGAGAGTCGACGGTCGAGGGTGACGCCAAGGTACTCAAGGGTGAGGGCGATACGACGGCCATAGATGGTGAGATAGAAATCAAGGAGGCGGAAGGAAGGGGTGGTTTTGCCTACAATGATCGTCTGGGTTTTGGAGGGATTGACCTTGAGCAACCACTGGTTGCACCAAGCGGTGAACAGGTCAAGATGGGATTGGAGAAGGAGTTGGGACCGTTGCAGGGTGGGGACAAGGGCAAGGAAGGTGGTATCATCAGCAACCAGAAAGAAAATAAAACACTTATAGCTTAAGTAATCGTAAAATTACCAAAGTAATACAAGTACAAAAACTTTTAGTCACTTACTAAAATCACATCCTGCAGTGGAGATACATAAAAAAATCGTGCCAAAGGCGTCGTCAGTAATTAAAACCACATCTCCATTTATACAACAAAATTATGAAGAAAATTTCGATGCAAGCACGGCATAGCATCAGTACTTTGCCTGTGAACTAGCGAGAAGAGGGTTTCACCGAGAGAGGGCACTTGTGGTATGCGCGAGACACTCGTACATATTAAAACCCATGGATACATACTCATGCGCATCAAAATTATTAAAAGTTGTGCTATCATGCTCAGCACTGGATTTCACTGCAATATTGAAATTTACCTCTGATCCTGCACTGTAATTACCTAAGCATGTAATGCGAATTATTACGTAACATAGTTTGAAATATACTCTCTGCTATGTGAGCCGAAAATTCATGTCATATATTCCATGGTCGCTCGGAAAACTCTAAAAGAACTGGAACTACACGAGATACAATAGAGCCCCATACATATAAACGAGCGTAACCACGCCGAATTAAATTAAAATACTCATACAAATTTGCGATGCTCTCTGCTTAAGCTTCTGAAATACATGTGCCCCCACAAAGGGAAGTAACCAGATCTTAGCACACTGAAACCAGAATAAGAGATAATACGATGTTACTGCGTCTACAGGCGTCATTATATCCACTTTAGGTAAGGATTCTGACTTAACCAAACCCGAATATACGTCCGTCGAGTGCGTCCCAGCCGGGCACTAACGTTAAAATGGTAGCGACACGCTAACTCCTCCTACGTAAGAGAGACGCACTGTTATTACACATTAAACAGTAAACCAATTACGTGACCAACATGCGTAACCAAAATTAATTAAGTGGAGATACCTCCTACAATTCTACTCATACATCTAGATACCACTCTGTCACAGCAAAGACAAAAATTTGTCACCAAGTTGTACCCAGTTTGAGCCTTCGGTAAACTAATACGTCTCCGACTAAAACCTTAAAGGACATATAAAAATCATCCTATGTAGATGACTAACACAGTAGCAATACCATTAAAATCACAATAAAAACCCAGTACGAATCATTGCACAAATATAAGTATACTACTGGAATCTTCAACAGGAAAGCATGCAACCAATACTAAACCAGTGAATGCATAGTATAAAAACTAGTGAACAACCTAAAACACTATAATATAAATATGAACTCTAAAACTTGAGACCCCTCACCCTTTAATATACACTCCTGGAAATTGAAATAAGAACACTGTGAATTCATTGTCCCAGGAAGGGGAAACTTTATTGACACATTCCTGGGGTCAGATACATCACATGATCACACTGACAGAACAACAGGCACATAGACACAGGCAACATAGCATGCACAATGTCGGCACGAGTACAGTGTATATCCACCTTTCGCAGCAATGCAGGCTGCTATTCTCCCATGGAGACGATCGTAGAGATGCTGGATGTAGTCCTGTGAAACGGCTTGCCATGCCATTTCCATCTGGCCCCTCAGTTGGACCAGAGCTTGTGCTGGACGTGTAGACCGCGTGAGACGACGCTTCATCCAGTCCCAAACATGCTCAATGGGGGACAGATCCGGAGATCTTGCTGGCCAGGGTAGTTGACTTACACCTTCTAGAGCACGTTGGGTGGCACGGGATACATGCGGACGTGCATTGTCCTGTTGGAACAGCAAGTTCCCTTGCCGGTCTAGGAATGGTAGAACGATGGGTTCGATGACGGTTTGGATGTACCGTGCACTATTCAGTGTCCCCTCGACGATCACCAGAGGTGTACGGCCAGTGTAGGAGATCGCTCCCCACACCATGATGCCGGGTGTTGGCCCTGTGTGCCTCGGTCGTATGCAGTCCTGATTGTGGCGCTCACCTGCACGGCGCCAAACAGGCATACAACCATCATTGGCACCAAGGCAGAAGCGACTCTCATCGCTAAAGACGACACGTCTCCATTCGTCCCTCCATTCACGCCTGTCACGACACCACTGGAGGCGGGCTGCACGATGTTGGGGCGTGAGCGGAAGACGGCCTAACGGTGTGCGGGACCGTAGCCCACCTTCATGGAGACGGTTGCGAATGGTCCTCGCCGATACCCTAGGAGCAGCAGTGTCCCTAATTTGCTGGGAAGTGGCGGTGCCGTCCCCTACGGCACTGCGTAGGATCCTACGGTCTTGGCGTGCATCCGTGCGTCGCTGCGGTCCGGTCCCATGTCGACAGGCACGTGCACCTTCCGCCGACCACTGGTGACAACATCGATGTACTGTGGAGACCTCACGCCCCACGTGTTGAGCAATTCGGCGGTACGTCCACCCGGCCTCCCGCATGCCCACTATACGCCCTCGCTCAAAGTCCGTCAACTGTACATATGGTTCACGTCCACGCTGTCGCGGCATGCTACCAGTGTTAAAGACTGCGATGGAGCTCCGTATGCCACGGCAAACTGGCTGACACTGACGGCGGCGGTGCACAAATGCTGCGCAGGTAGCGCCATTCGACGGCCAACACCGCGGTTCCTGGTGTGTCCGCTGTGCCGTGCGTGTGATCATTGCTTGTACAGCCCTCTCGCAGTGTCCGGAGCAAGTATGGTGGGTCTGACACACCGGTGTCAATGTGTTCTTTTTTCCATTTCCAGGAGTGTAGAATATGAATTTATCCACAATAATATTTGATTATCTTTTGATCATTTCGCTTGGTCATGCGAGCTAGAAAGTAACATGATTCCTGACTCTTCTTCGAACTCTCGCTATCGAAATTCCAATAGCAAATAAGTGACACATGAGTAAGATGCAGTGTCCACCATTGAAATTTACTGAATGCTCCTGTTACGAAACTTACTGCCTTTCGTTGGATCATGTTGAAAAACGGTAATACGACAGTGTCGCATGAACACTAACGCAAGATGTCCATGGTGCACCGTTATGGCATCAGAGATCCCTTAATCACCTCACTAAACGCCACAGTTTGCGTCGTGGCGTTAACGGCAGCGTGGGGCTGTAACTCTCTAATCAGGCCGCATCTAGTTTCCTGCTATAAGTGTGATGTCAATTGGTATTGTAGAGAGCCCTTCACTTGTTCTCGGATGACATGCGCAGTTCTTAAGCGGTTACGAGGTGTTTGATGCACAGTAGGCAATCCCCATCCCCCCTTGTTGTGGTCAGACATAGTCGACAAAAACCTTGACGACGTGTATGTCCGACTTAATGAAGCGAATCGGTCCGATATGGGGACATTCGCACATCTCAGTGTCCCGTGGTTCGATCACATGGCCAAATTGAAGCCAGCAGTGAGGGTTATTTCAGTCTCTGACAGGTGATGACAACACTATCTCAGACGAGTATGAGCCATCTCCGTGTCCTTCATGGAGATCACCCAACAGCTGACGCTGTTTACGTTCCTTATGCTCTCTACCAGGCCTAGTAGCAACACTTAACATGAACTACACTAATGCACTGTGCTAGCCGTTCTACACGTGACAGAAAATGGCAGCTCTATAATCACTTCGTTTATGAAAGTGCACTAACACTCGCCTATGTCTTACGAGTGCTATTTTTGTTAGACAATGCTTAAATAAATGTTAAAAACCTCTGCCATCCGTCGTTACAGATGAAACGTCTTATCCTCCCGAAATAAAAAATCATCTATCGCACCTTTGCACTACACATGTTATTTTCATTTGTTTCCATTAGCGTGTATTCAGCATACCTTCTCACATGGTTTCAAGTTATAGGATCTATTTGTAGAAGTAATATATCAGAAATGCTTGGTTATACATTCTTCCTGTTACCATATCCTGAAATTTATCCCTCCTTTTTGTATCTGTTACCTCTGAGTTTCTTATGTTTTGCAAAATTTATATTTTGGTTAGTAAGTACCTTCATCGAATGATTGTTTCTTTCCTCTCTGTCTGTATTAGCTTCATTTTCTAAATTCTTTAACTAGTGGTCAACATCTGAATCAGAATTTTAAAGAGATTGACAGCTGTTCCCGTGCTCGAAACTTAAGTAAGAAAGATAGAATGAATATTAAGGTAACTGGCCCTACCACAGCACTAACCAGTCAGGGAATGAGCTGTGTCACACCGTCGATTCTGCTTATCATCGTTAGAACGTACTGCTATCTGATTTGTTTTCTATGATTGCATTGTTTCCCTCTGCGCAGTGTTTATTTCATGCGCCGCAATGACTGAAACTGGGCGAGAAAGAGCACAGGAAATCGATAACACTATTACCTTCCCGGTAAGCAAATTCAATATTGCCTGTTACGACGAGTGTACCACAAGAAAGCCGAATATGTTTTCTCTTTAAAAGATTCTGCCTGAAAGGAGTCATGACCAGGTGCCTCTATCTTTCTCACCAAACTTTTTGGCACGCGAACATATTCGCGCTGTACAACACGGAACATTGAAAATCAATTTACCCAGTCTCTCTTTGTAGCTAAGCCTTCATACTCAGCAGCTCCCTCTGGCTGCCATTGTCTGTTTACGTTTCTCTCCCACTGCTTTTTACCCATTGATTCAGACCTGGTCCCAATACCACTAACTCCTATCTCACTCACAATGTATCGTTAGGCCTTTATTTCCTACTACCATTGTCTCCACCATACCCTGGCAGCTCAGAAGTTATTGTGAGGATGCGTGGGCTGGGGTGTGGGTTGGGGGCTCCAAGTAACTTTTCCTCGTGTTTAAAATTTCAGTCCACAATGCGCATTCCCCTATAACTACGTCTTAATGTTCACCTTTCGGGGAGGGCCAAGAACCCAAAAGCCTGTGTATGGTCTCATCTGTAATTTTCATTTCCACTTTCTCCTCGCTCTTCTGCACCCACTGCTTCTATTTCCAGCCATCCCTCTTCATCGTTTACTCACACTGTCTCTCATAGACCATCAATACCTCCTCTCCCTTTTGCCCACACTTCTATTCTCTTCATCCATCTCAGTTTATCTCACCCACCATCACTAACTCCTCTCTCCTTCTCTCCTACTGGGACTATCTCTTCTCTCTTTCTCTCCAGTTGGAACTGTCTCCTCTCTCCTCCACTGTCACTGTGCCTCTGCTATTCTCTTTCCCCACAGAGAAGTGCAAAATGTTTCGATATAAAAAATTTTAATGACAAAAGTGGATTGAGGCTTGAGGTAGCTGCTTTTCCCTTTCTCTCTCAAAGTCGTTTAAAGAAGGACATATTCGACATATTTCAGCTGGTTCCCTTATTTTCCCTGCAACAGCAAGATTTCCTGCTTGTATAATACGAAGTCTATACGCCAGTAAAGTTTTAATAGTTTTTTATAGTCTTTGACATATTTATATTCTTTGGCACACATAGCCGGCCGGGGTGGCCGAGTGGTTCTAGGCGCTACAGTCTGGAACCACGTGACCGCTACGGTCGCAGGTTCGAATCCTACCTCGGGTATGGATGTGTGTGATGTCCTTAGTTTAGTTAGGTTTAAATAGTTCTACGTTCTCGGGGACTGATGACCTCATAAGTTAAGTCCCATAGTGCTCAAGGCCATTTGAACTACTTTTTTGGCACACATAATCAACAAATACGTACATATAATACACAAATAACACTAAATAGTTTGGTTTACACTTTTCTGGATACTTTGTTCATTTGTCACAATTCATCAAACACGGGCGGCTTCAATTATATCTTAAAACCCTAAAAATGTTATTACAAATATTCTACTGTACTTTCAGTCTCTGCAGTACTATATAATGTTCGGCAGTTATTTCACGTTTTTTTTCAGGAATGTTAAGACCCTTTCCCGCCAATTTTTTGTCTCTGTAGTACCACTTTGGGCCTATTTGTACAAGCGAAAACCGGCTCTTATAAAGAGACAATGCATCATAACGTTTTATTAACGAAACAGTTGTCACTAAGACGTTGTTGATGACCTCAGAAACCTTGTCGTATGTTCACTTCATCAGTTAAAACTACTTTTACGCCTCAGACCGGATATTACGAGCATAAGTACGTAACTTCCAACATTATCATTAACTGAATTCAGCAACGGATGTTGACATAAAAAACTTTATTTTAACAAAATATGTTAAAAATTAGGACGATTCGACCTGAATAGAAATTATAAAAGTGACCATCTAGACGATTGGCACTTTTGGTACCCAAAAATTATGATTTTTCGGAAATATCTTGATAGCGGATACAGATTTTGCAAAAGGGGAAAATAACATTTCTAGATCAATGTCTGCACATCGTGCAATTAAAACATGAGCCACTTCCTGTTGTTGGTTATTAGGATAAATGCGACCCATGGTGCAAAACCGGCTAAAAACCGGCTTCTGGAGTTTTCTGCGTAGGTACGGTTACTTTGGATCTCATATCTAAAGGAGTTTCAAAGTTCCCAGAGAATATCATCTTTAGAACACGTGACAAAAATTACGACTGCCTGCTATGAACAGAAACTACGGAATTGGTCATGCTAACAGTTGTTACATTTCGTACTGAAAAATCACGGTTTTTCGTTGGTTTTTTTTTCAGGAAATACCCATGAACATATGTTACTTTTATAAGCTGCCTGAGGTCCCCGCTACATCACATATAATGCAAGTAAATCAACCGATTTTCTCAATTATCCTGGGATGGAGAAATTGCGTAATGTTTAAGTTTTGACCCTGTGTTGAAGGATAGCTACAGTGTGCCCATTCTTCCGTCAGGCATACAAATGGTTTCTCGGATAAGGGCTGCCCAAAACACTTAACCCTTATCTCTGTTATCAATACAACCAGAGACACTATTTCCAAGGTGAGACCAGAACTATGAAGTCTTATTTCGCGAATTTACAGAAGCCATATATCAACGTGCTCTTGCTGTGGCTGACCTGATGCTTTTGAATGTTAATTCCATTGCGTTGACAACTGTGCCTGCTCATTGGATTCACATTAAGAGTTTTCAAAAGCGACGTACAACTAGTTGCAGAAATCTGGAACAATAGATTGTAATCCAATAAGCCTAACGATGAACGTTCTTAGAGCTGATATTAAAAAGCAATGAGGTGAACAGGTCGCCAGGACGTCATTGTCCCTCCACTGAGACGAGTTCTTCTGATGGGCAGATAGAAAGATTAGCTCAATGACGAGGAGTAAGCAGGGCACGATGTTTTTCCCAACATGATAGTTTACCAACTAGGATAACGATAGAGAACGGATAAGCTCATGTATATAAAGCACATGCTGGCCATAATAGGCATGTCATGGACTACAATGGGCAGACTCCTATTCAAATGCAGAGCTCCCTGTTGTTATCTGTATGCAAATTGGTGAGACAGTCGCTTTTGAGGAACATACGTATTAGCATGTGTAACGGGTGCGCTACTAACGCAACACGTGCAAAATTAAAAGGAAAAATTATAGGAAAGTCTAGAAATGCTGCGAAAAAAGTAAAGAAAAAGTAACTGCAAGTCGGCTATCACACACAGCAACGATATTTGATACTTTGCTGGTCCTAGTAAAAATAGTTTTCTACGAGGTGCATTCAAGTTCTAAGGCCTCCGATTTTTTTTTTAATTAACTACTCACCCGAAATCGATGAAACTGGCGTTACTTCTCGACGTAATCGCCCTGCAGACGTACACATTTTTCACAACGCTGACGCCAAGATTCCATGGCAGCGGCGAAGGCTTGTTTAGGAGTCTGTTTTGACCACTGGAAAATCGCTGAGGCAATAGCAGCACGGCTGGTGAATGTGCGGCCACGGAGATTGTCTCTCATTGTTGGAAAAAGCCAAAAGTCACTAGGAGCCAGGTCAGGTGAGCAGGGAGCATGAGGAATCACTTCAAAGTTGTTATCACGAAGAAACTGTTGCGTAACGTTAGCTCGATGTACGGGTGCGTGCAGGAAGGAATTTGTTCTTTAAAACATTTTCGTAGGATGCACCTATTACCGTAGTGCCCTTTGGAACGCAATGGGCAAGGATTACACCCTCGCTGTCCCAGAACATGGACACCATCATTTTTTCAGCACTGGCGGTTGCCCGAAATTTTTTTGGTGGCGGTGAATCTGTTTGCTTCCATTGAGCTGACTGGCGCTTTGTTTCTGGATTGAAAAATGGCATCCACGTCTCATCCATTGTCACAACCGACGAAAAGAAAGTCCCATTCGTGCTGTCGTTGCGCGTCAACATTGCTTGGCAACATGCCACACGGGCAGCCATGTGGTCGTCCGTCAGCATTCGTGGCACCCACTTACATGACACTTTTCATATTTTCAGGTCGTCATGCAGGATTGTGTGCACAGAACCCACAGAAATGCCAACTCTGGAGGCGATCTGTTCAACAGTCATTCGGCGATCCCCCAAAACAATTCTCTCCACTTTCTCGATCATGTCGTCAGACCGGCTTGTGCGAGCCCGAGGTTGTTTCGGTTTGTTGTCACACGATGTTCTGCCTTCATTAAACTGTCGCACCCACGACCGCACTTTCGACACATCCATAACTCCATCACCACATGTCTCCTTCAACTGTCGATGAATTTCAGTTGGTTTAACACCACGCAAATTCAGAAAACGAATGATTGCACGCTGTTCAAGTAAGGAAAACATGGCCATTTTAAGTATTTAAAACAGTTCTCATTCTTGCCGCTGGCGGTAAAATTCCATCTGCCGTACGGTGCTGCCATCTCTGGGACGTGTTGACAGTGAACGTGGCCTCATTTTAAAACAATGCGCATGTTTCTATCTCTTTCCAGTCCTGAAAAAAAAAAATCGGAGGCCTTAGAACTTGAATGCTCCTCGTATAATCGTACATGATGAACATCGCTCGGATCCGGCTTTAGAACAATTTACAAGAACTGTGTATCATATACTTCGGTACACTCACATATTTCAAGTACAACTATTCATAAAACTCAACAAAGGGAAGGCATAAATGCGCCTCATTTGTCTTTGTGATTATGTCTTGAAGGAAGGGACGGGAATACAAAACCAAAAGTGATGTCTATACAGAAGTAAGCTCTGCTGTTCATATCTTCATAACGAACAAAGTTACAATTAAGGTTATAATGCTGGGTTATGTCGTCCTTGTACGTAAACAATAACCAAAAAATTTCCTGGCAAATTACAACTGTGTACCGGATCGAGACTCGAAATCGGGACCTCTGCCTTTTACGAGGAAATGTTCTACCACCTTTCTTTAATCTCATCTTGCTCGTTATCGTTCGTTGTATTTTTCTGGGGCGGACGTTCCATGACATCCGTTCAAGTTTATCGTTGATGCTTTCACACAGCTTTAATTCCGCCAGTACCTCGTCTCCTACCTTCCAAAATTCTCAGAAACACTGTTGCAGACTTGCAGAACTAGCACTTCTGGAAACATTTTTTATCTTGCTTCTGGAGAAAATGTTACCTTCATATTGCCGTGTAACATTATTTATTTTGGCCGTAGGAACTTTTTAATAGTACATCAGTTTTTAAAGGGTGTGGTGTATGAAAGGCGTCTTTTTTTTTCTTCAACGTCATGGACACCAAAGTCCCTTTCTTCTTATCAACAACGATAATATTCACATAAATGGTACCTCAAAGCGGCTCATCAGTATTCCCGCCACAGAATGTTACATGACCACTGCCGTATCAATGAACCATCTACTGAGCGGACAGCAAAGCACAGTAGACTCTCTTCTGTTTGAGCTCAAAATAAAACTCCAGAGGGCTGGAGCTACGACCAGTGCATTATATTTAGACTGGTTTGCTTGTATAACTTCAGGCCTGAGTGCCATTAATTTCGGATCTTCAGCGGTGCAGTTTATCTAATGCGGGTAAACCAACACAATTATCTGTACATCACATAATCAATGCGCTAAAAGGTCACTCTGATTACGAGCTCGTCTAAATGGAAATGAACCCTGACCTCGTACGCTTAAAACGTTTGCAATTCCATATCAGCGCTGTGCATCATTCTATCTGTTGGCGCCCTCGCTGCACACGCAAAATGCATGGGGGTGAGTGTGACAGGGGAGTGCGATGTTTGAATAGGGTACCTGAAGCAGCCCTAAACCCAACTTGCTTGAGAAACATTACGCGTAGTATGTAAATGGTGTCTCAATGTAACAGGGCTCCTGAAGTAATTTTGTTTCCATCTTACGAGAGCCATTCTTAACGTGAAGAACGACACGTCAGCAAATGGAAATCAATAAGAAAATCAAGTCTGTTTTACTTGCAACTAGCTACTTCTCTACGTAGTCACTGCTCAGACTTGGACATCTGTTGTAGTTTTGTACCAGCTTTCCAATACCCTCGTCATACAAGGTAGCCTCCTATGATTTCCGTCAATTTTCTTTCCGACAGCTCGTAGTCTGTTTCAAAACGATATCTTCTTAGCCAGTTTGATTAGAGATGCAAATCAGGTGTCAAGTCCGAGCTGTATGGTGGATGATCAAACACTACCCGTCTAAAACGCTGCAAGAGTGTCCTCATTGCACCTGCAATGCGTGGCCGAGAACCACCATGAAGAAGGGACAGCATGACAGTTACATTATGTGCGGTTGAGTCAAATCAGGCAAAATCTCTCGGCGGTCGCCCGTACTTGGTGGGAGGGACAATTTTATAGGCGTTTTTACGCGCTCGCTGTGCGCTCAGAACTGCTAAGAGCGACATTGCGCTATTTGTAAGCATTTTCTCTCCAATGCCCAACACATCTGTTCAAAGCTTCAGCGGATATTCACTGAGGTTACCATTTCGCGACCGATCGTTCATTACTTTCTGAATAGCCCTCGCCAACCTAACTTGAGTTTGCGCTATATCTTCACACTGCGTGTCATATGTTTCGAAGTATGTTCATACGAGTAAACAATAAATTAAGTCTTCATCAGATGGAAAATTTGCTTATACTTTCACTGTGCTTCAATGTGGATTGTCCTCGCCCGCATCTCGTGGTCGTGAGGTAGCGTTCTCGCTTCCCACGCCCGGGTTCCCGGGTTCGATTCCCGGCGGAGTCAGGGATTTTCTCTGCCTCGTGATGGCTGGGTGTTGTGTGCTGTCCTTAGGTTAGTTAGGTTTAAGTAGTTCTTAGTTCTAGGGTACTGATGCCCATAGATGTTAAGTCCCATAGTGCTCAGAGCCATTTGAACTTTTTTTTTTTGGATTGTCCTCTTAGAGGTGGTGCGCCTAGATTATCATGTAGCCTAGAAAACGACCTACCGAGCCAGGATGATCTAAGTGAAAGCAGTTATGTGTCTGCACCTTTCCTCACACACATATTACTGTCCTGGTCATAACCATAATTCGACTAGATTATCCACCTTCTTGAGTTAATGCGAGGTTCAACTAAGATCCGTTTGATACTTTTGAATGTAAAAAAAGCCAGTGAAATGAATGAAGCGTTAGCAGATAACGCCGAAAAGCAAGACACTGCAGGTAAGTGGCAAGGCAAGTCTCGAACATGGGCCAGAATTGGCTGCCCAGGTATATGATATAAGGGGTGTTACAATCGGTGAAACGTCAACTGCAGCAGGCCCCAGCATTGCTATAGTACCGCTGCGTGCACCCGGACTTTGATTGATGTTCACAGTGCGTTGTTACAAACAGACGTCTCTATAGATTGATTGCTTGCATCTCTGGGAAATTTGTTTTCAATATTTACGCATTTCTATTTACAGTTATGTGCTTAAACACGACTACCTTGTTCAGGATGTTGCTTTTCACCAATTGCTGCGTATTGAGCAATGAGAGGCTCTGGGACAAATTCTGTCTGTCAAGCAGTTCACTTCTCTACAGATCTAAGGAAAACAAAACTGGGTATCGATTAGGCGACGATTAATTTCGCTGTGGAAAAGGTAAAGGTACCAGTGATGCAGTTCTGATGTAGCGCTTGAAAATGAGAGTAAGACTGAAGAAAAATCAGGGCACGTTCAATAGGATATGTCGATGTATAAAGAATGTTTTATAATGTAAAATGGTGCAGAAGTTTTAAAATGCTCAGGTAAACGGGTATGAGCTGTAGAGAAAGACGAGCAATATAGAATACGTACATGAATCAAGAATTAAAAATAGGAATAGAGGACCAAGAACAGATTAGGTAACCAACTGTTCATTTTGCACATCGAAGAACAATAATGCTATTAAAAAATGGTGCAACAGTGGTATTAAAAGTCAGGATGAAAGGATTTCAATGATAAGATACGCTCAAGACATTCCTATCCGCGGGGACAGTGTAAAGAAATTACAGGATGTGCTGACTGGAGTACAGCGATTAACGAGTGCAAAATATGGACGGAGAGTAAATTGAAGGACGGCGAAAGTAATGGGAAGTAGCAGAAATTATATTATTGATAAACTAACATCCAACTTGGTGCTCACACAGTAGAGGAAGTGAAATAATTCTGCTACCTTTTAATCAAAATAACACATGATGGATGAAGGGGACGTTAAAATGAGACTAGTGCAGTCCAAGATGTCAGGGATTGGAATATATCCAACAAATAATTGAGGATGTGGGGCGCAATTGCTACTCTGAGATAAAAAGGTGTGGGGAAAGCGAACTAAAGACTGTGTTTCATTAGCAGAAAACCTGCCCTGAAGAGACTACCTACAGTACGTTTGTCCACGTTCTGCTAGAGTACTGCTATTGGGTATGGGAATCTTACAGGATACGATTGAAGGAGAACGTAGAAAAACAGAAACTTAAATTGTCCAAAGTATAATGTGTCAACGAGTCACATCGTGTTTTTAAGAGTTTATGGGTGCCCAGGCAATGTCCGAGACAATGAGTCATCTGTTAATCGGTGAGTGAATGCGAGTGTGTGTATCAGGAACGCTAATAGCAAAGACTATACGCATCGGCACTTCGAGTTATACGATGTAACTAACATGATAGATCTAATGGCCATTGTCAGGCAGCGATCTAATGGTATGGTACCTTGGGCTTGATCTGATGTATTAATATGCGTATGCGTTTGTATGTTCAATTTTGTTAACCGTATTTTGCATTTATATCTTTGTAAATATTGCTACTGATAAAAAACATTTGTAAGAAAATTCATTGTTTGTGACATACAGTTCTGAAACCATTTGGTTTGTATAAACTGACAGGGAGTCACCTTTTGGACGAAGTTGACACATCGAGAAATTTTAAAGGCTTTGAAAAGTGTAGCTTGTAGAGTGAAAAGACATTTTGTTTTGTCGCTAGTAATTATGTTAAGATGTTTAAAAAGGTGTAGACACAGAGTATTGGCGCGAGGAAAAGCTTTCGTTTGCTACGTTGTCGAAAGACGTTGGAGATCCATTTGCTGGTGATAAACGCCAGCTCTGAGAGATGTTATAAGTATTGCGGGTTTGCTGGAGGGTGAAGGGTTTAATGAAGATAGCCTCACCACACTTGAAGACTGCATTACAAACGCTCAGACGCGTAATTAATGTGTCCTCAATGAAAGATGACGTGAACCCTGTACGTGTGGATGCTCGTAAATTATAGTACCTATTGTGCAATAGAGTTAAACAGTGATGTGAACTGTAAGTTATTTAATCAGTCAGCATAGTTATTCTCACTCAGGGATGTGCTTTGGAAGATTATAAAAATGCTGTGTGCTTAAGACATTTGGTTACGTCAGTGCATTACCACTAATATAAAACCTTATAAGTCCAAGAAAGGAAATTTAACAGTATCCTGACTTTCTTGTGAAATTATTGATCCACATAGATAATAAATATTTGGAGACCCCGAAATATAAACGAAATGACCAAATGGAGTGCTGCAACGAACAGGTACTGTGATTGTTCTTAAGTATAATTACTGGAGTCTCACCAAAGTAAGCACTAATCGGGGATGAATCCAACACTCTCATAAGCGATTCATAAGTGCAGTACAGTTACCTTTTCACGTTTCTCCGTTTGATTTTTAGAGGGATGTGTGCTCATTTATTTCTGGTAACGACCTTTCCAAAGGGCATTGGTGCTTCTGTTAATTATTATTGAGCTTCTTTACACATGAGGCACTAAATACTCTCATGTTACAAATTGTGACACTGGTCGATGTATTTAGTAGGTTATATTCAGTGCTCGGACTTATACAGTACAAGATGAGGCTGTGGTGTAAGAAGACAAATATCTGATGGATGAGACCTAAAGACATCGGTACAGTGTCTTTAGTGTAATTTCCAGGAATGATTGCCTATCGAAGTCGCGGCGTGGAAACCATACATATCGAAATTGCGATCGTAAATCGATCATGGGACACTGATGGCAGCCGTTATGAGTACGTTTACGGTGGTCGCTACAGCGACGACAAAAGAAGAGCCTTACAAAAATACTTCTAATTGCAAAGGAGACGACTTACCTTACTCGTCGTCGGTGTTGTCATCATGTGAAAATCTATGATGTTGGTCTGGATGGATAATTTGGAAGAGTCGAACCATGCATTCCTCCTGGTGCTCGTTCGTTTTCCACACTATCCGCAATGAAATTGTAAACGGTATTTCAGCATCGAAGCTGTTCTTAACCTCCACAGTATATATAGGCCCTTCTTTCCTCGTCGGGTGGTACTCGATATTGAGACAAAAAGTCAAAGAATTTTATACGCTGGATGAACATGTGATTAGATTTTTCATGTGAGAGAATCCGCCGAAAAACGTCAAGAACACCAGATATTCCACTCCCTAAGGACGTAAATCGTCTGGGATTCCCGTAGCAACTCACAAATAATTCGCGGAGGTATGTTATTTAGAGCACTAAGGGAACGACGGAAAACAGATAAAAATGACGATCACAAATAATTGATCACAACGCCCATCACCAGAGTCGCATGACCGATTTACGATCGCACATTCGATATGTATCGTTTCCAAGCCGCGATTTCGATAGGCAATCATTCTTGGAAATTACCCTCACGTTTTATGTGCATTTAGCCAAACTTACTTAATGATACGTGCTTGTGGTTATGTGGGAGACGATTAATTGTTCATCATTATCTTAACTTTGAGAAAATTTGTTAAATGGAGTATGTGTTCTGTGTGATTGGTTTTATTGAATGGTACTGGCAAATTAACTTTTTAATTAATGCGAGCAGTTGAGATGCCAGTGCTACATAATTCGATGTTTACAAAGGTAGCTATTTACAGATCAAACTAACTCATTAAATCAGCGTGTACTAACATAACACATACCGAAGTCATGGTCCGACGCCTTAGGGTTTACAATTACTATTTGAATTATACTAATAATTTATGAAAATATTTATTTTTCAATTTTTTGCTGTTGTTATATTGTGCTCAAAGATAAAGACAGGGAAGGGTCGTTGCAAAAGGAGGAAGCGTCTCATATTGACAGCGGTATCTGCAACCTGTCCATTTCTCCTAAACAGAACACCGTTCATTGATCAGCGAGAGCCATAAAGCAAGTACAACACTGCCAGTGACAGAGAGTATTGCAACTCTCATTTGCATACAGTTCGAGGACATGACATGCAGAAATGTTATTCGTGACTAGATTCGTGGATAACTACATTGTAAGTAAAGAAGTTGGAAATACAGCGCGTACTTGAATGCGAGATCCTTTTAATAATTTCCACAACGAAATTCTGTCTCGAAATCTGGCAGAAAACCCAAAGAGATTCTGGTGATACATAAAGCACACCAGTGGCAAGTCGGAATCACTACCTTCACTGCACGATAACAACGGTGAAGTCACTGATGACAGTGCCACTAAAGCAGAGTTATTGAACACGGTTTTTTGAAACTCCTTCACCAAAGACGATGAAGTAAATATTCCTGAATTCCAATCAAGAACAACTGCCAAGATAAGAAACACAGAAATAGATAAAATCGGTGTAACAAAGCAGCTTAAATCACTTAATAAAAGCAAGGCTTGCAGTCCAGATTGTATAACAGTCAGGTTCCTCTCAGTGTATGCTGATAAAATAACTCCATATTAAGCAATTATATGCAACCACTCGCTCACAGAAAGATCCGTAACTAAAAACTAGAAAATTGCTCAAGTCACACCAATACCCAAAACGGAAAGTAGGAGTAATCCGCTGAATTACAGGCATATATCATTAACGTCGATTTGCAGTAGGGTTTTGGAACATATACTATATTCGAACATTATGAAGTACCTAGAAGAAAACGATTTATTGACACATAATACGGATTCAGAGAATCATTCTTGTGGAACACAAGTAGCTCTTTATACTCACGAAGTAGTGATTGCTATTGACAAGGGGTGTCAAATTGATTACGTATTTTTAGATCTACAGAAGGCTTTCGACATCGTTCCTCACAAGCGTCTTCTAACCAAACTGCGTGCCTACGGAGTATCACCTTAGTTGTGAGACTAGATTCATCAGAAAGGTCACAGTTGGTAGTAATAGACAGAAAGTCATCGAGTAAAACACAAGTAATATCCGGCGTTCCCCAACGAAGTGTTATAGGCCCTCTATTGTTCCTGATCTATATTAACGACTTACGAGAAAATCTAAGTAGGCGTTTTAGATTGTTTGCAGATGACGCTGTCATTTACCGTCTTGTAAAGTCATCAGACGACCAAAACAACTTGCAAAATGATTGAGATAAGATATCTGTACGGTGCGAAAAGAGGCAATTGACCCTGAATAAAGAAAAGCGTGAAGTTAATTGCATGAGTACTAAAAAAAGTCAGCTAAATTTCGATTACACGATAAGTCAAACAGATCTGAAGGCTGTAAAACCAGCTAAATACATAGGGATTACAATCACAAATAACGTAAACTGGAACGATCACATACATAATATTTTGGGTAGAGCAAACCTAAGACTGCGATTCATTGGCGGAACACTTAGACGGTGCAACAGGTCTACTAAAGAGACTGCTTACACCTCGCTTGTCTGCCCTATTCTGGAGAATTACTGTGCGGTGTGGGATCCGCATCAGGTGCGACTGACGCCTGACATCGAAAAAGTACAAAGAAGGGCAGCTCGCTTTGTATTATCGCGGAATAGGGGAGAGAACGTAACAGACATGATACGTGAATTGGAGTGGCAGTCATTATAACAAAAGCGTTTTTCGTTGCGACGGGATGTTCTCATGAAACTTCAATCAGCAGTTGTTTCCTCCGATTGCGAAAACATTTTGCTTGGCACCCCACTTACATAGTGAGAAATGATCATCACGACGAAATAAGAGAAATCAGGGCTCGCACAGGAAAATTTAAGTGCTCGTTTTCCCCGCGTGCCGTTCGAGAGTGGAACGGTAGAGAGACAGCTTGAAGGTGGTTCATTGAACCCTCTTCCAGGCACTTTATTGTGAATAGCAGAGTAATCATGTAAATTTAGTCTTAGTAGAAACGTTACTAGCTGTTCCATGCCAATAAACGGTAAACGTAAGCTTTCGAGTGCACGAACGTGTTGCAAGTAACATATAACACGCTGGTTCCCTAACGAAAACAGTCTGTTGCCTGCCATGTACGCGCTTCTCTGATGACTCGATTTAGTAGGCGTTTGATGTATAGGAAATAGACTTTTGTTTTCGGCAGGAACCGTAAGCAGCATTAAAAACGGATGTTGTGATTTCAATCTTGTTTACATTGCAAGAGAATAAAGCTCAGCGCTATCATAACGCTCTGTGCGAATGGAATGAACGCATTGCTGAACAAAGCCGTTCTACATACAAAAACGCCTTACTCGAGCGCGCAGCAAGATTAAACAATAAATCGGATTTTACGAGTGCTCCGGCCGTTCATTTCCTGCCAGCTTTGTGCTCTTCTGGCGCCGACGGGAACATGCAAAAAGCCCGCCGGAGCACGCAAAAAGTGCGTACGCCTAACACACTTTGCGCGACTCGAAATCAGTTTGCTCTCGGCGCCGGGCCCCCGCCACGGCCGCCGAAATGTTATTGCGGTTCCTGTGTACTGGCCACAACTACGCGGCAAATCAGAGCGCCGAGGGTAAACCACATCTGCGCACAGCGCGATTTGGTTTGTTGGCGGCAATGAATTTATTCGGGCCGCCACGTGGAAACTCGGCCGGGCAGCAGAGTGCTCGCTGCCGGAAATTACTCCACATGCGAAATTAGAAACGGTAATGTTGAACGAAAATACTTCGTACGGTGCCGAACGGGTGCTTCAACGCTAGCACAAAATATATCGAAGGAGAATCAAGCTGCAAGTGAGGGAACACTGTGACTGTGATCAGGTTAGTTACACGGTTGTACAACTGGATAAAATCGTTTGGCACCTTGAGCTTTCAAATTATTTTCACCTGTCGGTATATCGCACATGACGCTCTGTAGGTTACTGTAGACAATTTCTGTTACCTGTAAAAATCATTGGAAGGTACAGAGCTAAATGATATTGTGGACAGTGAAGGTTCAAAATCGCACAGGGTCAGTAAGACTGATGGATTGTGTCGCCCAAAATTAATTAAAACTACTCACATTTTATCATATTCATATTTAGGTAACTTTCTTATCAATCTGTCTGTCAGGTACAAATTTTTAACACCTGACATCTAGGCTTCCCTGCACCACTGGCTTGTTGTGTGAGCAGTATCACAATGAATTACAAGGTGTATGCGAGTGCACAGACCTTTCTACTCTAAGTATGCCTGACTGTGAACAATTGTTCAGTCACACGTTGCTTTGGGTTACCTCTATTCTATAAAATATAATGTTCTGTGTACACAGATTACAGTCACAAGTATCAAATATTTGTGTATCAGGTTGTAAGTGCTTATCAGACCTATGAGGGTTTTAACCCTCGCATTACCAAGCGTGGTATTCTGACTACTCTAGGTTAATTTTTTCCCTATAATAATGTAAGCTGAAGGGCGACATTCATGTGGTTTCATGACTTTGTACTAAAATGATTGACGTTGAATTCCAACTTACCACTGTCTAAATTTTTTGGCTTTATCATTGTTATTAAATTCATTTATTGGTGGGGTTGTGAAACTATCCCATTTGGTATGAAACGTCCTATTTTCTTATTTGTAGAAAAAAAAAAGATTTTGGGAAATACATCTGTCATTCATCTTCCTTGCTGAGTTTTGCCATATTTCCAATGTTTGTTATTGTTGCTGGTTACAATTGTTGAGATGAATTTGACGTTCACTGTTGAACTGACATTACACGAGTCAGTATTTCATCAGCAAGTAAGGATGTCCAAAAGACTTTCTAGAGATGAGATCTTGGAAAGTCTATACAACTCTGATGTCAGTGACGATGAAAATGAATGGAACATTGATAATGAACTGAATGAATTTATAGACCCTCTTGACAAAGACCATATCATAACATCAGATGAAGCTGATGATGAAATAACAGGAGACACTACACATTCATGTGAACAATTAGAAAAGAAGAAGAGGATGAAGAAGAAGAAGAAGAAGAAGAAGAGGGAGAAGAAGAAGAAGAAGAAGAAGAAGAAGAAGACACTGGGGATTTGTTTGTTTCTAGAAGAGGACTACAATTTTCTAGTGAACCACCAAAAGGTGGGCGGCGTCGACGTCGCAACATTTTGAACCTAACACCTGGCCCAGTGAATGAAGGCAAAACAATAAAAACAATAACAGTGACATGGTAATTTATCTCACCGGATATCGCGAGCATCATTCTAGAAGAAACGAACAGGGAAGTCAAACGAGTAATTTATATGAGGAATGCAGCTCATTCTTCGAACCAAATGACATTAATGACATGTAGAGATATAAATGCAACTGAAGTGCACGCTGTATTAGCAATTCTAATAAAAACTGGTCGAACTCATGGACATCGCACAAGTGCTTCCGATCTGTTGGGAGGTAATGTTGCCTTTCAGTAACCATTCTTTTCTGCTGCCATTTCAAGAAACTGATTTTTGTATATACTGAAATTCTTGCGCTTGGACAACAGAGACACAAGAGCACAGAGAATTGAAGAAATCAAGGACAAGTTACAAGTCTTCAGGGTAGTTTTCGACAAATTTCATTCTAACGTGCAAGAACTTCTATCCTTATGAATACATGACTATTGATGAACGATTAGCAACGTACCGAGGGAACTGCCCTTTTAGGGTTTATTTGAAGAGAAAGCCTGGTAGGTATGGCATTAAAATTTGGGTTTGTGCTGATGTGAAGACATCTAACTTATTACTGATCCAAATTTACACAATAATGGTGGACAATACTCGGGAAGTAAATCATCTACATCTACATCTACATGAGTACTCTACAATTCACATTTAAGTGCTTGGCAGAGGGTTCATCGAACCACAATCATACTATCTCTCTACCATTCCACTCCCGAGCAGCGCGCGGGAAAAATGAACACCTAAACATTTCTGTTCGAGCTCTGATTTCTCTTATTTTATTTTGATGACCATTCATACCTATGTAGGTTGGGATCAACAAAATATTTTCGCATTCGGAAGAGAAAGCTGGTGACTGGAATTTCGAAAATACACTCCTGGAAATTGAAATAAGAACACCGTGAATTCATTGTCCCAGGAAGGGGAAACTTTATTGACACATTCCTGGGGTCAGATACATCACATGATCACACTGACAGAACCACAGGCACATAGACACAGGCAACAGAGCATGCACAATGTCGGCACTAGTACAGTGTATATCCACCTTTCGCAGCAATGCAGGCTGCTATTCTCCCATGGAGACGATCGTAGAGATGCTGGATGTAGTCCTGTGGAACGGCTTGCCATGCCATTTCCACCTGGCGCCTCAGTTGGACCAGCGTTCGTGCTGGACGTGCAGACCGCGTGAGACGACGCTTCATCCAGTCCCAAACATGCTCAATGGGGGACAGATCCGGAGATCTTGCTGGCCAGGGTAGTTGACCTACACCTTCTAGAGCACGTTGGGTGGCACGGGATACATGCGGACGTGCATTGTCCTGTTGGAACAGCAAGTTCCCTTGCCGGTCTAGGAATGCTAGAATGATGGCTTCGATGACGGTTTGGATGTACCGTGCAACTATTTATTGTCCCCTCGACTATCACCAGAGGTGTACGGCCAGTGTAGGAGATCGCTCCCCACACCATGATGCCGGGTGTTGGCCCTGTGTGCCTCGGTCGTATGCAGCCCTGATTGTGGCGCTCACGTGCACGGCGCCAAACACGCATACGACCATCATTGGCACCAAGGCAGAAGCGACTCTCATCGCTGAAGACGACACGTCTCCATTCGTCCCTCCATTCACGCCTGTCGCGACACCACTGGAGGCAGGCTGCACGATGTTGGGGCGTGAGCGGAAGACGGCCTAACGGTGTGCGGGACCGTAGCCCAGCTTCATGGAGACGGTTGCGAATGGTCCTCGCCGATACCACAGGAGCAACAGTGTCTCTAATTTGCTGGGAAGTGTCGGTGCTGTCCCCTACGGCACTGCGTAGGATCCTACGGTTTTGGCGTGCATCCGTGCGTCGCTGCGGTCCGGTCCCAGGTCGACGGGCACGTGCACCTTCCGCCGACCACTGGCGACAACATAGATGTACTGTAGAGACCTCAGGCCCCACGTGTTGAGCAATTCGGCGGTACGTCCACCCGGCCTCCCGCATGCCCACTATACGCCCTCGCTCAAAGTCCGTCAACTGCACATACGGTTCACGACCACGCTGTCGCGGCATGCTACCAGTGTTAAAGACTGCGATGGAGCTCCGTATGCCACGGCAAACTGGCTGACACTGACGGCGGCGGTGCACAAATGCTGCGCAGCTAGCGCCATTCGACGGCCAACACCGCGGTTCCTGGTGTGTCCGCTGTGCCGTGCGTGTGATCATTGCTTGTACAGCCCTCTCGCAGTGTCCGGAGCAAGTATGGTGGGTCTGACACACCGGTGTCAATGTGTTCTTTTTTCCATATCCAGGAGTGTAGATCTCGCCGCGACGAAAAACGTCTTTGCTTTAATGACTCCCATCCCAACTCGCGTACCATATCTGACACACTCTCTCCCCTATTACGTAATAATACAAAACGAGCTGCCCTTTTTTGCACCCTTTCGATGTCCTCCGGCAGTCCAACCTGGCAAGGATCCCACACCGCGCAGCAATATTCTAACAGAGGACGAACGAGTGTAGTGTAAGCAGTCTCTTTAGTGGAGTTGTTGCATCTTCTAAGTGTCCTGCCAATGAAACGCAACCTTTGGCTCGCCTTCCCCACAATATTATCTGTGTGGTCTTTCCAACTGAAGTTGTTCGTAATTTTAACACCCAGGTACTTAGTTGAATTGACAGCCTTGAGAATTTTACTATTTATCGAGTAATCGAATTCCAACGTTGTTTTTATTATTATTATTTTTTTTTTTTTTTGGAACTCATGTGGATCACCTCAGACTTTTCGTTATTTAGCGTCAACTGCCACCTGCCACACCATACAGCAATCTTTACTAAATCCGTTTGCAACTGATACTGGTCTTTGGATGATGTTACTAGACGGTAAATTACAGCATCATCTGCGAACAACCTAAGAGAACTGCTCAGATTGTCACCCAGGTCATTTATATAGATCAGGAACAGCATAGGTCCCAGGACGCTTCCCTGGGGAACACCTTATATCACTGCAGTTTTACTCGATGATTTGCCGTCTATTACTACTAACTGCGACCTTCCTGACAGGAAATTACGAGTCCAGTCGCACAACTGAGACGATACCCCATGGGCCCGCAGCTTGTGAGGAACGGTGTCAAAAGCTTTCCGGAAATCTAGAAATACGGAATCAACTTGAGATCCTCTGTCGATAGCGGCCATTACTTCGTGCGAATAAAGAGCTAGCTGCGTTGCACAAGAACGATGTTTTCTGAAACCATGCAGATTACGTATCAATAGATCGTTCCCTTCGAGGTGATTCATAATGTTTGAATACAGCATATGCTCCAAAACCCTACTGCAAACCGACGTCAATGATATAGGTCTGTAGTTCGATGGATGACTCCTAATACCCTTCTTAAACACTGATGCGACCTGCGCAATTTTCCAATCTGTAGGTACAGATCTATCGGTGAGCGAGTGGTTGAATATGATTGCTAAGTAGGGAGCTATTGTATCAGCGTAATCTGAAAGGAACCTAATCGGTATACAATCTGGACCTGAAGACTTGCCCGTATCAAGTGATTTGAGTTGTTTCGCAACCCCTAAGGTATCTGCTTCTAAGAAACTCATGCTAGCAGCTGTTCGTGTTCAAATTCTGGAATATTCCATTCGTCTTTCCTCGTGAAGGAATTACGGAAAACTGCGTTCAATAACTCCGCTTTAGCGGCACAGTCGTCGGTAACAGTACCATCGGCACTGCGCAGCGAAGACATTGACTGCGTCTTGCCGCTTGTGTACTTTACATGCGACCAGAATTTCTTCGGATTTTCTACCAAATTTGGAGACCATGTTTCGTTGTGGAACCTATTAAAGGCATCTCGCATTGAGGAACATGCCAAATTTCGCGCGTCTGTAAATTTTAGCAATGCATGCTTTTTCCGTTGCCTCTGCAACAGCGTTCGGACCTGTTTTGTGTACCACGGGGGATCAGTTCCATCTCTTACCAGTTTATGAAGTATGAATCTTTCAATTGCTGTTGCTACTATATCTTTGAATTTGAGCCACATCTCGTCTAAATTTGCATAGTCAGTTCGGAAGGAATGGAGATTGTCTCTTTGGAAGGCTTCTAGTGACACTTTATCCGCTTTTTAAATTAAATTATTTGGCGTTTCTTTCTGGTGGATTTGGAAGAAACGGTATTGAGCCTAGCTACAACGACCCTGTGATCACTAATCCCTGTAACAGTCATGATGCTCTCTATCAGCTCTGGATTGTTTGTGGCTAAGAGGTCAAGTGTGTTTTCGCAACCATTTACAATTCGCTTGGGTTCGTGGACTAACTGCTCCAAATAATTTTCGGAGAAAGCATTTAGGACAACCTCGGGAGATGTTTTCTGCCTACCACCAGTTTTGAACAAGTATTTTTGCCAACATATTGAGGGAAGGTTGAAGTCCCCACCAACTATAACCGTATGAGTGGGGTATTTATTTGTTACGAGACTCAAATTTTCTCAGAACTGTTCAGCAACTACTTCATCGGAGTCTGGGGGTCGATAGAAGGAGCCAATTATTAACTTAGATCGGCTGTTAAGTATAACCTCCACCCATACCAATTCGCACGGAGTATCTACTTCGACTTCACTACAAAATAAACCACTACTGACGGACACAAACACTCCACCACCAATTCTGCCTAATCTATCTTTCCTGAACACCGTCTGAGACTTCGTAAAAATTTGTGCAGAACTTATTTCAAGCTTTAGCCAGCTTTCTGTACCTATAAAGATTTCAGCTTCTGTGCTTTCTATTAGCGCTTGAAGCTCAGGGACTTTCACAGCACAACTACAACAATTTAAAACTACAATTCCGACTGTTCCTTGATCCAAGCACGTCCTGTATTTTCCATGCACCCTTTGAGATTGCAGCCAACCCCGTATTTTCCCGAGGCCTTCTAACTTAAAAAACCGCCCAGTCCACGCCACACAGCCTCCGCTACTCGTGTAGCCACCAGAGAGTGTAGTGAACTCCTGACCTATTCAGCGGAACCCGAAACCCCACCACCCCATGGCGCAAGTCAAGGAATCTGCAGCCAACACGGTCGCAAAACCGTCTGAACCTCTGATTCAGACCCTCCACCCGGCTCTGCACCAAAGGTCTGCAGTCGGTTCTGTCAACGATGCTGCAGATGGTGAGCTCTGCCTTCATCTCGTAAGCAATACCGGCAGCCTTCACCAAATCAGATAGCCACTGGAATCCAGAGAGAATTTCCTCAGACCCAAAGCGACACACGTCATTAGTGCCGACATGTGCCACCACCTGCAACTGGCTGCACCCTGTGCTATTCATGAGATCCGGAAGGACCCTTTCCACATCAGGAATGACTCCACCCGGAATGCACACGAAGTGCACACTGGATTTCTTCCCCTCCTTAGCCTCCATATCCCTAAGGGGCCCCATTACGCGCCTAAAATTGGAGCTCCCAACTACCAATAAGCCCACCCTCTGTGATTGCGCGGACCTTGAAGGCTGAGAATCGTCCTCTGAAACAGGGCAGGCAGCTGCATCTGGCTCAGCCAGAGACAGTGCCTGAAACCTGTTTGTCAGACGCACCAGGGAGGCTTTCTGATTAGCCTCAAGACAGAGAGTTGTTTTGGATCTGATGAAACCATTTCTGAATAACTGTCGTTGTGTAACAACCTATAATTTTTTCACCAGTTTTCCATTGGCTGCTGAACTACCAAATCGAAACACGACATTGGTTGGTACCTTGCATTCCTATAAGAAAGAGATTCCAAAGGAATTCTTGCCAAAGAGAAAGAGAGACGTTCACTCTTCAACGTTTGGTTTCACAAATGACTTGACCCAAGTTTCTTATGTTCCAAAGAAGGGAAAGGCAATAATACTACCCTCTACTCAGCATAATGAGAGACAAGTGAGTGGTGAAGAAAGTGAACACAAACCCGAAATCATACTGCACTAAAAGAAAACCAAAGGTGCTGTAGATAATGGGGACAAAATGCCAAGAAAATACAGTTGTTTTAGAGGAACGAGGCGATGGCCACTAATAATCTTCATGGAAATGATAGATATTGCAGCACTGAATCCATAGATTCTGTACACTCAAAGATATGCTGAGTGGCAGAAGAATAACCGAAGACAACGTAAACTCTTCACGGATGAACTGGCATTTGGACTCAGCAAAGGAAACATGGAAGAAAGAGCCAAAAATATCGACAGTCTTCATAAAGATGTACACGATGAACTGAAAGCTTGTGGTATTGCAATTCCTACATCAGTGATCCAGACCCAGTGTTCCAAGTTACCAACGCTACACCGATGTCAAGATTTCAAGAGAAACGAAAATCGGAAAACAAGATTCTACTGTGTAACGTGCCACAAACCTGTTTGTCATATACACACAGAAGAAACTGTTTCTGTGAAGTGCATGCAGTGCAAAAATGTACTTCACTGAAAAGCAGAATTAATTCTGGTGTTATTTTACCTCAGTGACTCTTGAGGTACATAGATTATTAATTATCTGTTCGTTGAGTACTGAATTTAATGTAAGATATAAGAATATTTTGTACTTTGTATCTGTGATCTGATTAAATACTTCTAATAACCTGAAAAGTTGTTTTTCAATACTAAATAAACTCATTGAACGGAAATATTGAAATCTGAGAACAAATATTACAATAAAACACAAAACTCTTTTGGGGTAGTCCAAATACCGCGCCTAGTAAAATAGAGGTGTGAAAAAGCTTGGTAATAGGAGGGTTAACATGTTCCAAGCTCCAGATGTATGTTTCACTGAAGTAACAATTAACTGTACTTCTTTATCTTTATCTTTATGTTATTAATAAGGGCTAATGATGTAACAAATTGTACAGTCTAGATAGTGCAGTCCGTGGTCATTAACCTCAAGTACCCACCAAATTCAAGTCCTTACATTTCTTACATTCAAATCATATGAGGGAGAAACTTACTTAATCCAATTATCTACACTCCTGGAAATTGAAATAAGAACACCGTGAATTCATTGTCCCAGGAAGGGGAAACTTTATTGACACATTCCTAGGGTCAGATACATCACATGATCACACTGACAGAACCACAGGCACATAGACACAGGCAACAGAGCATGCACAATGTCGGCACTAGTACAGTGTATATCCACCTTTCGCCGCAATGCAGGCTGCTATTCTCCCATGGAGACGATCGTAGAGATGCTGGATGTAGTCCTGTGGAACGGCTTGCCATGCCATTTCCATCTGGCGCCTCAGTTGGACCAGCGTTCGTGCTGGACGTGCAGACCGTGTTAGACGACGCTTCATCCAGTCCCAAACATGCTCAATGGGCGACAGATCCGGAGATCTTGCTGGCCAGGGTAGTTGACTTACACCTTCTAGAGCACGTTGGGTGGCACGGGAAACATGCGGACGTGCATTGTCCTGTTGGAACAGCAAGTTCCCTTGCCGGTCTAGGAATGGTAGAACGATGGGTTCGATGACGGTTTGGATGTACCGTGCACTATTCAGTGTCCCCTCGACGATCACCAGAGGTGTACGGCCAGTGTAGGAGATCGCTCCCCACACCATGATGCCGGGTGTTGGCCCTGTGTGCCTTGGTCGTATGCAGTCCTGATTGTGGCGCTCACCTGCACGGCGCCAAACACGCATACGACCATCATTGCACCAAGGCAGAAGCGACTCTCATCGCTGAAGACGACACGTCTCCATTCGTCCCTCCATTCACGCCTTTCGCGACACCACTGGAGGCGGGCTGCACGATGTTGGGGCGTGTGCGGAAGACGGCCTAACGGTGTGCGGGACCGTAGCCCAGCTTCATGGAGACGGGTGCGAATGGTCCTCGCCTATACCCCAGGAGCAACAGTGTCCCTAATTTACTGGGAAGAGGCGGTGCGGTCCCCTACGGCACTGCGTAGGATCCTACGGTCTTGGCGAGCATCCGTGCGTCGCTGCGGTCCGGTCCCAGGTCGACGGGCACGTGCACCTTCCGCCGACCACTGGCGACAACATCGATGTACTGTGGAGACCTCACGCCCCACGTGTTGAGCAATTCGGCGGTACGTCCACCCGGCCTCCCGCATGCCCACTATACGCCCTCGTTCAAAGTCCGTCAACTGCACATACGGTTCACGTCCACGCTGTCGCGGCATGATACCAGTGTTAAAGACTGCGATGGAGCTCCGTATGCCACGGCAAACTGGCTGACACTGACGGCGGCGGTGCACAAATGGTGCGCAGCTAGCGCCATTCGACGGCCAACACCGCGGTTCCTGGTGTGTCCGCTGTGCCGTGCGTGTGATCATTGCTTGTACAGCCCTCTCGCAGTGTCCGGAGCAAGTATGGTGGGTCTGACACACCGGTGTCAATGTGTTCTTTTTTCCATTTCCAGGAGTGTATATTAGTAATAACGGGGTGCTCCAGATCTTCATATAATTACTTATGTCGTCAGCACACATACCATTCATTCGATATCAACGTTGATCGTGTCGTCTTCAGCGTGGTGCTGAACGCTCACTGACGATGCGGCTTTTGCATATGGTACGTGTTTCTTGACATCGTAAACGCGATCGCAGCGTGCTCCAGCGGCAGTCGTCGGCTGTATCTGGCTCACAAATCACATAGTTCATTTACGAAACTGACAAGCGTAAAATTCCTTCGTTAGTTCGGTTAAAATGCACTGTCTTTCCTTGTCCGTAAGCTAGTCATGTTCTTCTGTATGCAGAATACATAAATATAAGTTTCGATATCCATGAACAAATTTTATGGCCAAAAGGAAAGTTTCATGTCCATTCAGTAAGGATATGGGGTTATAAATGTTGCGCACAAGATAAAAATTATTTACATATTCAACTTTTTGTAGTCCTGTCTTCCTCAGTTGCGTGTAATATTACGGTACATTGATAATTTTCACATTATGGACCGTCTGACAGCAATTGAATAAAACATTATTTTTATGCCATACGCGTTTCGCTCTTATTTTCTGCAAGGCATTTTCAGTGGCCTGTAATACGTATATATGTTTGCTATTTAATTTAGATTTTGTTCAATGTACCAGTAGATCATAAACAGTTCTGGTGGTTGGTACTTCCTATTAAGTATTTTTCACTGTACTTACAGACTGCATGGACCATTTCCTACATGTTACGTTGTTGTTGCACACAAACCAAAACATTGCATCGAAACAAGTGTCAAGTTCATAGTGCCGTGAAATGTGGGAAAAACCGCAAATTGGCCTTTAGAAGAAGAAAAACTACACCAAAGATGCAACAAGAGCGTAATATGTAGGAAATGGTCCACGCAACCTGTAAGTACAGTTCAAAATATTACTACTTAATAGGAAATACCAATCACCAGAACTGTTTATAAACTATAGATACAGTGACCAAAATGTAAATTAAATAGCAAAAATATGTACATATTCCAGACCACTGAAGATGAATTGCAGAAAATAAAGGCGAAGTTCAAATGGCACTAGAATTGTGTTTTATTCCCTTGCTGTCAGACGGTCCATAAAGCAAAAATTATCAGTAAAATTTATTTGATTCTTCGCACTTTTTTGTAAAATCCGAAAGTCACCTGATAACTGTTTTTTTCTCAGTAGAACAACCTTCACATGTGAATTGCAAGATCTGGATCAGGGAACAGCAAAATATCTTACTGCAAGCTGTGTTATCTGTCTTGTAGATGAAACCATTCCAACAAACTCATTCCGCTGAGAGACTGCATTTTCATTTACGTAACATCGAATATTACAGAGGATACTTCGATTAAATTAATAAGATACTATGAGAACCAGTTAAAAAAGGAAAGACGAGTAAAAAAATAGTAAGACATAACGAGACGTAAATCGGCAGAATATCACGAATTATCTAGCAATTCTGCTTCTGTATTCATTAAGCAGGACGAGCCATAATTGACAGACGACCAATTCTTGCACCTTACAATTGTCTGATAGCTTCAGTCGCTGTTATTCCCTTAACTGAAATTTAATAATAACAAGTCATACCTAGAAATATGCGTTTTTGAAGGATTCTCAATGTGCCGTTGTCTTGAAACAGTATCAGTTCAGAACACGCAAGCTACAATTCGACAATGCCTTACCCACCATAATGACGTTCCCCGACATTTTATTATAACAAGTCGTACCATTAATGAATGGGTTTCAAGAGATACGCAATTTCCTGTGCTTTGAAACGGCATATATTCATATAAAACCCATCAAATACGGGCTTCAACTAAAATCTAATATGTCGCCTCACATCTCTGTCCTGAAGAGAGACGGCGTCGTATAAACGTAGCTGGCCCTCTTCCATCACAGTGCTCTACATTCAAAAGCGCGTTGAAAATATCTGGCATATTAGATATTACTCTGCACGTTCGGAAAGATTCACCAGTGCGCTTTTTCCACACTATGAAGTCAGAAACTCGGCACTCTCAGTATTGGCTTCTGGAGCATCATCCGTGTGCCGACGGCTTTATTAGCTGCCGATTCTGTGCTAGCGTCTTCCATTGCTAGTTCGTTTTCTAACAACCCTGGTCTGATTACGTTGTACCATTGTCCTACAGAAGGCAGCAGGCATTAGTCTTTTATACCACATACTTTTTAATGAATAAAAACATGTAGTCTCTCATAATGTTGGTTGAAATTTCATTCTCATGCAACGTTAATTTCAGTATAGGGAAAAGCCATCACCGCAGATGAGGATTGACGTGAAAAAATGATGGCTCCTGTGTGTGTCTAACAGTACTCGATATTTTCAAGTGGACTTCACAATACAGCAGTCTCAGACTAAGTGCACAACACCTTGTTGCCATCTTCAGATACCGAGCGAGGCGGCGCAGTGGTTAGTACACTGGACGCGCATTCGTGAGAACGACGGTTCGATCCCACGTCCAGCCATTCTGATTTAGGTTTTGCCTCGGAGCACTATGGGACTTAACATCTATGGTCATCAGTCCTCTAAAACGCAGAACTACTTAAACCTAACTAACCTAATGACATCACACAACACCCAGTCATCACGAGGCAGAGAAAATCCCTGCCACCGCCGTGATTTAGGTTTTCCGTTCTAGGCAAAAGCAGGGATGGTTCCTTTGAAAGGGCACTGCCGACTTCCTTCCCCGTCCTTCCCTAATCCGATGAGACCGATTACCTGGCTGTCTGCTCTCCTCCCTCAAAAACAACCCAACCCACCTTTCGATAGCTTTGGGAAGAGACAACTGAAAGCTGGGAACGCGTCCTGCATTGTGCCATTCACCGTTGACATCATGCCACAGACAATAAAGACTTTCGGGGTGTCAAGAGAAATTCATCTACTCCATCTTTAACAATAGACCTTCTTTTAATGTAGCTAGCTCGATACTATTTTCTGAATACAAATTATATTTTTGTGTTATTTTATTGGCAAAGATCAATAATTGAAGCAATGTGAAGCATTTTTACGTAAACAATTGATTATAAAGGAATGTAGTATACACGCAGTGAAAAGGAAGAGTTGCAAGGTTACAGTGATCGCGAGCGGAAGCAAACTGGCTGTGTTAGCGTGCGTCATTAAGTGCACCATCGACGTGGTATCAGAGTGCTGCAAAGCGTTGTAAATTTGCGAGCGGTCATTTCTATGAGTCACAGTACACGGTTTAATCAAGAACAAATCGGTAAAATGGTTTAATGGAAGATGATTACTGTAGATCCCGAGTTAATACAAGTTATTCGCTACTGTTGCCACCTATTCTTCCCACGTGATTCATCACATCGTTCCATCGAAAAGTAAGACTGTCTCATTTGGCACATAAGTATTGTAAAACACTTGCCGATGTCGTAGATTAGATATTTGTGAATATTATAGTGATTTCTGGTAAACTGTGTACTAAGTGTTAACGGTTTCCCCAATTCCTCGACCAACAAAATGGTCCAAATGGCTATGCGCACAATGGGACTTTTTAGGTCATCAGTCCCCTACAACTTAGAACTACTTAAACCTATCTAACCTAAGGACATCACAAACATCCATGCCCGAGGCAGGATTCGAACATGCGACCGTAGCGGTCCATACTTAGCGCCTAGAACCGCTCGGGCACCCCGGCCGGCCTCGACCAACAGTAGGATCCTTTGCTATCATCATTGTTATCAATAGACACACTATTAAAAGACGTTCTATTTTACTTTATGAAACTGAATGCAATTTCGGTTATAACTCAAATTTTTTATCTTGAAGAAAAGAGAAACAGTAATAAGTAACTCAAGTCATTATTTCATTGTAGTACGTTAACTGCATTCTATAATGTTAGAAAGGAAATACGTGCATATTAAAAGACCGGCAGAGTCAAGCGATTTATTACAGTTATCCGGAAATAAATATATTTTTTACGTTCTATGTAAAAGAAGATGTAGTGATCAGTAATGGCGAATTTTTTGTCCCCTTCTTAATATCAAAATAATGTTCAAATGCGTGTGAAATGTTATGGGAATGAACTGCTAAGGTCATCAGTCCCTAAGCTTACACACTACTCAAACTAAACTATCCTAAGGACAAACACACACACCCATGCCCGAGGGAGGACACGTACCTCCGGTGGGACCAGGCGCGCAGTCGCTGACTGCAGCGCCCCTGACCGCTCGCCTAATGCTGCGCGCCTCTTAATGTCAGTTTACGTATTTCATATCTTGCATATTATTCGGTCGACTTTCCAACACAACATCGTCTGAGGAATCCAGTTCGCAGATGTTAGCCACTGATAAACCGTGTATACGACTGGAGTTACCGCACTCAGCTTAGTATGTTGTCCATCTTGAGCAACTGTAGTATCATATAATGAAATAATCAGTTGCACATAAAACTAGTTTTATGCAGACATTGTGAACTATACTACCATAGTATTGTTCTATATTCACTTTATTACTGTCACTCGCCAATACTGCGAGAGATATTAAATTTTTTATATGCCACTGGTTGTTTATTATTTCATTACGCAACTACCTCAGCGTCAGTTACGGCCCGAATGTGGTGCAGTGAAACTTATTGTTGTTGTTGTGGTCTTCAGTCCTGTGACTGGTTTGGTGCAGTTCTCCATGCTACTCTATCCTGTTGCAAGCTTCTCCATCTCCCAGTACCTACTGCAGCCTACATCCTTCTGAATCTGCTTAGTGTACTCATCTCTTGGTCTCTCTCTACCATTTTACCCTCCACGCTGCCCTCCAATACTAAATTGGCGATCCCTCGATGTTCCAAAATATGTCCTTCCAACCGATCCCTTCTTCTAGTCAAGTTGTGTCATAAGCTCCTCTTCTCCCCATTTCTATACAATAGCTCCTCATTAGTTATGTGATCTACCCATCTTATCTTCAGCATTCTTCTGTAGCACCACATTTCGAAACCTTCTATTCTCTTCTTGTCTAAACCATTTATCGTACACGTTTCACTTCCATACATAGCTACACTCCATACAAATACTTTCAGAAACGACTTCCTGACATTTAAATCTATACTCGATGTTAACAATTTTTTTTTTCTTCAGAAACGCTTTCCTTGCCATTGCCAGTCTACATTTTATATCCTCTCTACTTCGAACATCATCAGTTATTTTGCTCCCCAAATAGCAAAACTACTATACTAATTTAAGTGTCTCATTTCCTAATCTAATTCCCTCAGCATCACCCGACTTAATTCGACTACATTCCTTTATCCTCGTTTTGCTTTTGTTGATGTTCATCTTATATCCTCCTTTCAAGACACTGTCCATTCCGTTCAGCTGCTCTTCCAAACCCTTTGCTGTCTCCGACAGAATTCCAATGTCATCGGCGAACCTCAAAGTTTTTATATCTTCTCGATGGATTTTAATACCTACTCCGAACTTTTCTTTTGTTTCCTTTATTGCTTGCTCAATATACAGATTGAATAACATCGGGGGTAGGCTACAACCCTGTATCACTCCTTTCCCAACCACTGCTTCCCTTTCATACCCCTCGACTCTTATAACTGCGATCTGCTTTCTGTACAAATTGTAAATAGCCTTTCGCTACCTGTATTTTACCCCTGCAACCTTCAGAATTTGAAAGAGAGTATTCCAATCAACATTGTCAAAAGCTTTCTCTAAGTCTACAAATTCTAGAAACGTAGGTTTGCCTTTCCATAATCTTTCTTCTAAGATAAGCCGTAGGGTTAGTATTGCCTCTCGTGTTCCAACATTTCTACGGAGTCCAAACTGAAGTGAAACATACCAACAATAAATGAGATCATAAGGACAGCTGTAGGTCTTCCCTTTTATTACATACGTGGAATGTGGAAGTCCCTCAAACCCCCTATCAGAAGGAAGGACATTCAAAAAATGGTAGCAGTGGGTTTCCGAATTCTCGGCCCTTATCGTCGTTTCAGTTGCTGCCCATTCGTCTCTCTTCCACTTATGTTGTTTCCTTGCTGTGTTACGTGCCCGTTGCATTACCAGGAGATGTTCAACCTCGTGGTGAGCCGTGGTCATATTGATTTGGCTCATGTCGGTGCGCGAGAGACCCTCAGAAGGCTGAAGTCACAAATTCGAAGAAATCGTCCACAAATAGAGGACCCTCTCGTTCAGCATGAAAATACAATACCACAGCGAGCACTGAGTAATCTGTAAGAATCTGACATCGTGAGGTCGCTGTCACCTATCATCCTCCATACATACCAGACTCGACTTTTCATATGTTTCTAAAATTTAAGGGTCACGTTCAAGGACTTTACTTTGATAGTGATGAAGCGGTGCAAGCGAGGGTGAGGTTGTCCCTCCCTCAGCTGAGTCATAGATTTCATAGTTACTGTATCAAGAAACTGGTCTCTGGATGGAAGAAATGTGTTCTTCGCCAAGGAGAGTATGTTGAGAAGTAAATTTGTAGACATGAGTAATACAGATGTAGAGTGTTAATAAAGTTTATAATATAAAAGCTTGTGATGCACTACTTTTCTGCACGTCCTCTTATGTTACGAGGTCTTGTCTCTGATAAGTGTGTCGTTGTCTAAATTGATTACAGCTATTTTGCGAGATTAGGTTGAGCTTAACTGTAATGATATCTTGTATGGAACAGTGATTAATCGTAAGTATTGCTTCTAACCTGACGACAGTCAGCACTGTTATGAATGACCTTGATTAGTCTACATGGCTTTAAGTACAGCTAGTAACACATCTGTATTGGTTTCCTGGTTTCCTATGTTTCTACAGCGTTCAGCACAGTAATAGTTAACTTCCATTTACCTCACTATCATCGCAATTCCGTCTGAGCATCCACGTGCCCAGTATTTGTTACGCAGTACCGATTTCAACTAAACATAGACAGGGTGTTTCTAAAATTATCGTAACAAATGGGGAAATGCATTATGACAAGAAACTTTCACGCAGTAACCCATGAGTGCATCCCTTCGTGTTCAGCCCTAGCATTCATTTAACAGCGCCGAGAAAGTAGGCATACATTCGCCATCCGAATAGAAATGATTGCACGACATTCTCGTCGGAGCTACACCAGTTTCTTCCGGCAAAGAAACTGAAGACCTAGCCCCGCAGACGTGCTACCATGCCGACTTCGGTGTTGGGCCGAATGCCTACATTCCTGGCAGCGTAGGCGCTGTTGAATGAAACTGCAATTAAGTCAATACCATTAGCTGCTGGCGGGCGTTGATATACATCAACGGGGACAGTTGAAGATGTGTGCCCCGATCGGGCCTCGAACCCCGGATCTCCTGCTTACATGACAGACGCGCTGTTCATCTGAGCCACCGAGGACACAGATAATAGTGCGACTGCAGGAATTTATCTCCTGTACGCTCCACGTGAGACCCACATTCTCAACTTATAGTCCATAAACCACTACCCATTACTCGTGGTAGACAATCTACCGAGTCCCATAAGAGTTCAGGTAATTCATGTGCATCCGCAGTGAAGGTCATTAGCCGTTTAGCCTTAACAATATGAAGATGGCATCTGTTCTTTCGGACATGTCCGAAAGAACAGACGCCTTCTTCATATGTTGTTGAATGAGGCCTAGCGCTGAACGGTAAGGGACAGAGACACGAGCTACTCTATGAAAGTAGCTTGTTACGGCTGAGTCTCCCAGCCCTGTCATCTATTACATTAATTTTAGAAACACCCTGCGTGATTTCATGACTTTTGTTCTGGCATGAGCTGGCGACCATACACTAACATCTATAATTAATATTTCAGCGAGTTTCAGTTACGTAACTAATTACGAACTTAGCTCGTTAAGTTATATTAATTAACTTGATTACAAATTTTCTTTCCTATTGTTTTTATACAGTTTAGTTACTTACTCGATAACGAACAGTTGCAATATTGCTGGCATTCTTTCGGTCAAAATTCGCTCTCTGATGCCCTTTCTGTGAAGTACAGTGCATTAGATTGCAAGTGGCATTAAGATATCGGAGAGGGGGAGTGTGTTACACACCGAGCCTCATTATGTAGGATCAGCTATGAGCGATTGCTACTGTTTGTGGCAAGCAGATTGACGTCAAAATGCCCGTAGACGATTTGCTGAAAAGTCACAAGAAGCAGTGCTTCTCCAGACGTACACCTCTTCAATTCCTAGAATTATGACATGTGGGCCTATTGGATATGACAACAGACAGATTTGGCAAATGTTGAAAGGAGGCTGAAAGCTCGCCAATAGGCGGCAAGAATAGTAAACACTGTTGTTGTGTCCTTCGTTAGCACTGTACAAAATGGCATATTCCAGCAGGAGAATACAAGACACCAAATTGCCATTCACAGTACAAACGGCTTGAGCAGTGCATGGGTCCTTGACTGGCCTGCCGACTTCTTTGACTTTTAGCCCCTAGAGAATGCCTGGGATGCGTTATGAAGTTACAGATCCGACGCCAGGCAGCAATCTTTGTGAATTGAAACAGTATGTGCATCATACACGGCAAGAAATTCCTCAAGATGGAAGCTGTTTGATTCCACACCACAACAAATGCAGTAGTCTGTAAGTGCCTGTGGGGCTCACACTTTACATTGATGTTGACGATGCACATCAGTTTCAACAATTTCAAATGAATGACCGTTTGATCGTCTAATACCCAACTTCAAACAGCTCTGCAAACTTTTATATCGGACCAATGCTCCATTCTCCGTGAGCGTAAGTGACGGAGATAATTATTGCAAAAGTCACCCAAATTGTTTGTAGCAAGGATTATTAAGAATTTTATAATTCAACGTAACACAGAATTTATGGTTTGATTATTGTTAACTATATACCTGTGCTCGTTCAGTTGTGAATTAGATAGAAATGGAAAATATTCATAAGCAAAATGATTCTCCTGTCGTTCAGAGACCAGACAGTTTGCTTTAAGAATCATACTACTCGGCAAGCAGTTTTTGAACGAAGTGTGTCATGGAATCTAAGAAAAAACTGCTTATAAGCAAATGAAAATGTCTGAACAGTGAAAAGGAATAAGAATAAACACGTTTCACAAAAACTGATGCAGTTAATGTATGTTCCATATATCCTTCTAAAAACCTTGACAGATTTCAACGAAATGTGGTATATATATCAACTTCTGTCTCGAAATGATTTCTGTGTGGTTAGAAACACCAACCTGTCGAAGGAGTGAGTGTGAGTGTGAAAAAGCAGGATAGCCCACGACGGGCAAATACCCATATTTCTGTTACCCAGTATTTAAGAATGAGTCAGAGACTTGCAACGAACTTTACAGAAAGTTTCAAACATTTACGAAACCATTTCTCGATAGTTACACCTACGAAATTATAAAAGGAAAAAAATATTTGCTACTACATTTTCGCTATTCATGCAGTAGAACTGACCACGTGAAGCATGACGTTTTAATTTATTACTCCTTTACTACATACTATATTCGTAAACATTCTGGAGACAGTATTGATATATACCACTGAACGTACCAAAAAAATTTCACCATTGTACGACACTTAGTTCAGGAGGTACGAAGGTACGACGTCATAAACACAGGATTCATGCAAAATCACCGCATCTGGCAACACATTTAAATACATTACTTCATTCCTACCACCTCTGTTCGCAAAAAATTTTCTGCAAACAGTATCCGCATATGCCACTGAATACACCTAGAAATGTACATCTTTGTATGACACTTACGTCAGGAAATACGACGTATTAACATTCAGCTGCTCAAAAATAAAACAGAACAGCGAAATTCTTTAGAGATAGAGTTCAAATCTATGTACCAATAGGTGTGAAATATGTCAAATGTATGTCAAACACCTGTGATGTAATTATGCCTGCAAAGAGATGGATGAAAAACTCGTCCTAAATCCGTGAATCAGTGTCAACCAAACTTTGTAGCCATATTACTTACTATCCAGAGAGACATACTGTGCGAGTACGAACAAGTAACCTCCTATTGGTGTGGGGTTGATAACGAGGAGAGAGAACAGGGGTAGGAGATGGACAGACTGAAAGGGGGAAGGAGGAGATGGATACAGGTATGGATTGAGAGAGAGAGGGTGGAAATGGACAGAGAAAGGAAAGAGGAGGATATGGTTAGAGACAGGGGGAAGATGGAAATGAATTGAGAGACTTGACACAATGGGGTGGGGGGGGGGGGGGAGTGATAGAGGGGAAGAATAGATGGACTTAGAGGTAGGAGGAGAAGATGGACAGTGGGAGGAAGACCAAATGGATGAAAGGGACTGCAGCAGATGGACAAAGTAAATAGCAGGGAGAGCAGATGGACAGACATTCTGAAGAGGAGCAGGTGGACAGAGAGCGATGCATACGGAGACGCACAAGAGACTGCGGGATGGGCGTGGTGGACGGTTGATACGCAGAGCTAAGGGGTAGGAGAAGGTGAAATAATAGGACTGGAGTAAATAGCTACAAAGTCAATTCTAGGTACTCAGGTAGTAAAACAATAAATGCTTAGATGAGAGAAATTTTGAACTCTGGAGTACGTATTGAGGAAATGAAATTGAGAATGATGATCAATATAGCTGGATTAACCGGAGTAAGGTGCTACAATGACAGATTATGTGTTAAAACCACTGTTGCAGCCTATCATGAAATGGAAGCAAGAGTGAATGCAACACTTTGGGAAACCTCCGATAATTATGGTCGCTATTTAACATTTTAAAAAAATATTTTGTACTAGATTTGCTTAACGAAAGTGAACAATGTTGTTCGATGAGCTACGTATAAATAGGCAACCGATGAGCTCAGGGAGCCAAAGCTTTGGTCTTGTGCAACAACTTGTCGGCGGCAGTAGAATGATATTCTAGGTAATGAATCGTACAATTATTAAAATTATTCTTGACGTTACTGAGCGATGAAATCTGTCAAGGAGATGTTTATTTTCAGTGCTGTAAATTGCGACCAGATTTGTACACTGTCCAATCAAAAGTATACGGACGCCGTATATAATGCGGAATTGACCACTAGATGGCGCTATAGGCGCACCCATTACTGTAAAAGGATGGAGTACCATGTTCTCAGTGGAGAAGCAGTAAACAACAGAATGGGTCGACCAGGAGAGCTCATTGATTTCGAACGTGGACTGGTCACTGGATAACACCTGAGTAAAAAATTCATGAGAGACGTTTCAACCCATCTAAAGCTGCCCAAGTCGGTTGTTGGTGATGTGACTGTGAAGAGGAAAGGCGAAGGAACATCCATAGCTAAACAAACTACCAATCAGATCTCATGTACTGAAGAAGCGAGATTAGCAAGCATTGAGGAGGGTGGTTCTACAAAACTACATGAAATCAGCGGGACTAATCACTTGTGTGTTTCAAAGTGTTATCAGTAGTCCGGTTAGCATAATGACTCCTAAAAGGAGTGTTGTGCAATGATCGATCAGTTTCTTATGAGATAAACATTTCCGTAGTCAACATTGATGTTTTGTAAAGAGAAACGGCGCTGATCAGTGGATGACTGGAAAGGAATTATTCGGAGAGATGAATCTCGCTATACCTTGGATACCGATGGTACGGTTTGGGTCTGGCGAATGCGTGAAGACTTTGCCTGACAAGGTGTGTAGTGCCCACAGTGAGATACGGGTAAGAGTACGATGGTGTGTTTGGCGATTACGATATGGTCGCCCTCTTACACTTAGGAAAACGTTAAATGCGAAAGGATGTGAAAACTTTTTACAGCACTGTGTTGTGTGCGAAGTGGACTAAAAGTGCGTAGATGCTGATTGTATCAGTGAGCCCTGTTATAAAGCGACGTAAGTGAGGCAATACTTTGAGGTCAATACCATTACTGACATGCACTGGCCAGCCCAGGGTCACGGTGTGAACCCAGTGGAACACCTTTCAGAGCAGCAGGTTCTAACGTCACTACCTTCTCTAGTTCCAGTTCTTGAGGAAGAGTAGTCTACCATTTCGCAACCGACATTCAGGCGCCTCACTGAAAACCTTCCAAACGGAGTTCAATCCGTTATAAAAACCCCACATTACAGTCATCCACTGATAAGTGATTGGATCCGTTTGATCACAATGAGTAAACAGTGCAGTCAGTTTATTTATTGTGTACTACTGTAATAGCGAGCAGTTTCACTGTCACATTAAACGAAACAATGATATCGCTTTCCTCTTCTTCTTAAGAGGAGTTCAGTCAGAAGCTATCTAACATATTGCTTGTAAACCTTTGTTTGAGCAAGATGTTCGTTTCTTGAAACTTTCAAAAACGGTGCTGAAGAAATAGGTGTACCAATATGGTATAACAATTTCTGATATTAAAGTCCTGATGCTAAATTTACAAAGTCATCTTTCTTGCGTGATAACACTAGCAATAGGACAACTAAGCAAACGATACGTTGCTTGTAGATGTAACAAACTGATTTATTATATCCATATATGCTAAAGTTGCAGTATGGGCAGAGTAAGCTACATTACGAGAACAGGAGGCAAGAAGCTTTACTAACGCGTTACAGATAGCTTGATGCATTACACCGATATTATCAGACCTAATCTACAAGAGTTCAGTACGTGTTTACAAGCTGAAGTGTACAATCGGCCAGCTCCAGTGAAGAGGTATTATAGCCAGTTACTGAATTGGTTTATATTAGTTTCCTGTGCTGATAAGCAAATCGAAGTTCTAGGTGTACTGAAAGGTTCTGTTCTATCAAGTATTGACGTAGGAGACGTCTGACACATACCGGTTTTTCAAGCTCGTTGGAAAGATTAAGGGAAACATGTAAAGAGTTACCTCAGTAGTACCCCGAAACCGAGCCCGGTGGCACAATGGTTAGCATACGGGAAACGATCTTGGGAGGACGACGGTTCAATTCTCCGTCAGGACGTCCAGATATACATTTTTTGTGATTTCCCAAAATCGCACCACGCAAATGCCGATATGGCTCCCATGGCAAGTGCACGACCGATTTCCTTGCCTATCCTTCCAGCCTCCAAACATGTTCTCCGTCTCTGATGACCGCGCAAGTGACTGTATGTTGACTGTTAATCTTCCCTTCTCCATTCACACACGGTGATGAGCCTTCGGTCAGTACTGGATCAGCTGAACGTGAGTGTCCCGCACAATACTGCGTTGAAAGTCACTTTCAAATGGTTCAAATAGCTCTAAGCACTATTGTACTTAACATCTGAGGTCATCAGTCCCCTAAAACTAAGAACTACTTAAACTTTACTACCCTAAGGATATCACACACATCCATGCTCGAGGCAGGATTCGAACCTGCGACCGTAGCAGCAGCGCAGATCCGGACTGAAGGGCCTAGAGCCGCTCGGCCACAGAGCCAGTGTGTGGTCAGTCCTAACATCCACATTCGTCCAATGAACTTTATTTCACCGGAGACGAAAACACCCTTGGCAACGTGCGGTACCTTTTCTTTTTTTTTCGCAAGGAAAGAGCTATTTATAAAATGTTCTAAAAAAGAATGCTTTCAGGTTTGCGTGTTTTCCAGCGTTCCATGTGGATGTGTACACCACACAAGTAAGATAATTATCTCGATTACAGAATTTTTATTTTTACTTTTACGGCAAATGTTGAGAGCGAGCTACTAAAGTGTGCCTATGTTTCTGTGTTTCATAAATACGCTAGAATCATTACCAAAACCATCCGTCCGCTGTTAACCAAATCAAGTGGGCTATACCTGTGCTGCCGGTACATGAACAACGCACGGGAATGACCGCTTCTATAATTGCGCATTCGTGATGGTTTGATTTCATTGAGATGTATCTGTATTTTTTGTACGTTGAGTAATTTCATCTTTGAAATACAATGCATTAGAGAGAGGAAATCACGATTGCAATCTCTGTCTTGTAATTGCCCTTAAATGTAATATTTACCATTCGTTTCTTCGTTGCCCAGAGTAATTGAATTGCACTGTAGAACGATGTTTGAAACGATAATTAAGATTATAGTTACTCCATAATTAAATATTCTGTGAATCTTTAATGAAAGTGTGTTAGGAAATTCAAGGGTTACCCTTTTTTAATAATTTGGTGCATAAACATTATTGCAGTATAGATAAAAGCTTAGCTATGTGTTGGTAAACTGAAAAATTGTGTAATTTACCACGTTTTATGCTCTTATTGTCTTTTCAATTCAAGTACTACTGAAATGTTCACCAGAACTGCAAACTGTAGACTGATTCAGTTGATCTTAAAATTAATCTCCATAGCGAACGGTTTGTTTAGGAAGTTAATTTAAAAAAGAAACTATGTTAGAAACTACAGATGAACTCCTTAAGTAGAGTGCTCCATGAGCATCGTTACACACATATGGCTAAACATTTAACGTATTCAGATCCTGAAGAAGCCCTGTGTTTACCGTAAACTGAAGTATCAGACTGAAACTGATAACGTGGACTATTGTATATTATTGTAGCGGAAACAGTATACCATTGGGTGCGTCTGAAAGTTTGCTGAGAGTTAGTATTTTCTCTATTTTTTTGTTTGTTTGTTTTAATACTGTTCCTTCTGAGTGCATTTAATGCGAATTTTAACTAACTGAGAGCAAATAAACTGAAAGAGAATTAATGCACAATAACAAAATTACAGTCTGGCATGCAAAAACAGTCACGTGGCAGAATATTTAGAGTTCTGTTCAAATTGTACTGTTTCATTGAGTGCTACACGGACTACCTGTAAAGTAATTAATATTTTTTCATTACATTTTTTTCTGGCTGGTAGATGTGAAATCCAACGTCCTAGGCTCTGTCAGAACGTTCATTGACGTTCTTTGATTAGGTATTGCGCAACTTACTCAGGTGACGAATTTCCAATTTCGCTAGTTCCACCTCCCAGAAACAGTCAACTATTGGCCGTTTAGAATCTTTACATTAACGTCACTAAGAACCATCAATACTGATGTGAATAACTTACAGGCAGACATGGTTAATAATAGTCTACTTCCACTCTCTGTAACTCCACCAGTGTGCACTTTTTTGAGACAATTATCCCCACTTGAAGATGATCCGATTGACCTTCGCACCAAACAACAGAGTAGATCTGAAAACGAATGAAGGCCACGTTTAGTGACCATCTAGATCTTTCTTGTCAGTCGTAGCTATTAAAACCGTGTGGCGTAAGCACGGCAATTTGCCAAGAGACTGCAGCGAAATTCTCGATTGTATAACTGTGAAAATTTTAGGAAATAAGTCCCCTAGAGGCCACTTTCAACCAGCAGATCATGAAAAGAATATATGGTGCTTCAGATGATGGTTGGTTAATGGATCTGGTTGATTATGCCAAGAGAGATTAACTGTAACCGTTATCACCAGCAGTAATTAATGTACACTACCACTATAGATGGCCAGTTTTATTCACACTGTAAGCTACATTTTTCGGCCTACTTTCGGTTCACGGAAACAGGCGTATTATTTCCAGTTCTGCGAGCAAAGCAATACCTCGTGCCACTCTGCTCCCAAACGACCGCAGGACAGCCGCGACTATACCGCGTTCATGTTTCAATAGAGCCGTGCGGTTGGATAATTACGCGACCCTGTCAGCACAAAGGACTTAATTGGCGCTCAAAATACATTTAATAGACTCCAAATTCGCCCGATTAAGAACAATTTCGAGTGTCTCTGTCCCTCGTAAACGTGTCCCATTAACTGGTACCGTCGTTGGTTTATGTGTAATTTGTCAAAGAAATTCGAACGGATGTAAATTTAGCCACGTAGCACTCGTGTGTGCTACACCATTTCGATTTATGCAAATGGTGTATTTTGAAATTATAACTGGTGAGTAGGATGTTCTCTTGTTCTAGAGAGTGAGCTTTTTGCAAGTACTATTAAATGTTAAAATACGTGCTAGAGGGTATTCCAGGTTCCCAGCAAAACGTGACGTTGCACAAGACATGACAGGTCGTTGGAAGCAGCACCCCATGCATTCCATTTGATCGTTCAAAAATTAAAGTCAAACGCTAAAAGAAGTGTCAGAATATTGCTATTAACCAAAAAAAACATTTAAAAAAATGCTCAGATGTTTTGTGCACTGATTTGTTTAATCAAATGAAATAAAAGAATTTGGCTTCGAGCATCATTCAAAAGCGCGTCAGTTTCTCTAATCTATTTTATTTCTCACTTTTAGACAAATCATTTCACAAATTATTTTACCGACATTTTTCAATTACATTTTCAACTTTTATTCAGATAGCGTTATTATATTCACACATCATATGCGAAGGAAACCATTTTGACCTTTAAAAATCACACAAGTGCGCAAAACAACAAGGCCTCGGAAAGATAAACTTCTTACAATCTCATTTGTCTCTCTAGCGTCCTCTGTTCTCGAAATGCCCTGAATTTAGTACTTGATTTGAAGAAAAACCTTTAAAAGTAAAATGTTATACCATTGTCACTTTCGCTTGCAAAACATATGAAATTATTGACACTCCATTTACAGAGCCAGCGGCAACTAATCGTGAAATATTACAAATTTACCTCCAACCAGTAATTACACTCCTGGAAATGGAAAAAAGAACACATTGACACCGGTGTGTCAGACCCACCATACTTACTCCGGACACTGCGAGAGGGCTGTACAAGCAATGATCACACGCATGGCACAGTGGACACACCAGGAACCGCGGTGTTGGCCGTCGAATGGCGCTAGCTGCGCAGCATTTGTGCACCGCCGCCGTCAGTGTCAGCCAGTTTGCCGTGGCATACGGAGCTCCATCGCAGTCTTTAACACTGGTAGCATGCCGCGACAGCGTGGACGTGAACCGTATGTGCAATTGACGGACTTTGAGCGAGGGCGTATAGTGGGCATGCGGGAGGCCGGGTGGACGTACCGCCGAATTGCTCAACACATGGGGCGTGAGGTCTCCACAGTACATCGATGTTGTCGCCAGTGATCGGCGGAAGGTGCACGTGCCCGTCGACCTGGGATCGGACCGCAGCGACGCACGGATGCACGCCAAGACCGTAGGATCCTACGCAGTGCCGTAGGGGCCGCACCGCCACTTCCCAGCAAATTAGGGACACTGTTGCTCCTGGGGTATCGGCGAGAACCATTCGCAACCGTCTCCATGAAGCTGGGCTACGGTCCCGCACACCGTTAGGCCGTCTTCCGCTCACGCCCCAACATCGTGCAGCCCGCCTCCTGTGGTGTCGCGACAGGCGTGAATGGAGGGACGAATGGAGACGTGTCGTCTTCAGCGATGAGAGTCGCTTCTGCCTTGGTGCCAATGATGGTCGTATGCGTGTTTGGCGCCGTGCACGTGAGCGCCACAATCAGGACTGCATACGACCGAGGCACACAGGGCCAACACCCGGCATCATGGTGTGGGGAGCGATCTCCTACACTGGCCGTACACCTCTGGTGATCGTTGAGGGGACACTGAATAGTGCACGGTACATCCAAACCGTCATCGAACCCATCGTTTTACCATTCCTAGACCGGCAAGGGAACTTGCTGTTCCAGCAGGACAATGCACGTCCGCATGTATCCCGTGCCACCCAACGTGCTCTAGAAGGTGTAAGTCAACTACCCTGGCCAGCAAGATCTCCGGATCTGTCCCTCATTGAGCATGTTTGGGACTGGATGAAGCGTCGTTTCACGCGGTCTGCACGTCCAGCACGAACGCTGGTCCAACTGAGGCGCCAGGTGGAAATGGCATGGCAAGCCGTTCCACAGGACAACATCCAGCATCTCTACGATCGTCTCCATTTGAGAATAGCAGCCTGCAGTGCTGCGAAATGTGGATATACACTGTACTAGTGCCGACATTGTGCATGCTCTGTTACGTGTGTCTATGTGCCTGTGTTTTGTCAGTGTGATCATGTGATGTATCTGACCCCAGGAATGTGTCAATAAAGTTTCCCCTTCCTGGGACAATGAATTCAAGGTGTTCTTATTTCAATTTCCAGGAGTGTATGTTTTCCTCAAATATCTTAATTACTCTTAACCAAATCAACCTATTTTTCCAAAATCAGATCTCACGCTGAAAAATTTAACGCCTCATTTGTCCATTTGTCATTCTTCATTTGACTATGAAATTTCGGACAAGGACACATGTTGTAAATTACAGAGTGTCTTGTTTTCGCTCCGAAGAAACATTTGAGCGGAAAATCCTTCGCTGAAAGACTCCCTATTACCTATCCTTTGCGCTATCTTCAATGAAGACATGCTAGAACATCCATAGTAGTTGGTTGTTTCCATACACGTAAGACGTGACGCTACTCATCAATAATGATCGCAAGATGATGCTGGTACAGGCAGCAACTGAAGATATGATTATTACAATGACTGTTTAATATTCTTTAGGCTATGATATTAGATTGTTCACGGAAGATGCACGGAAAAATTTCGAAAAAATCGAATTTCCTTTTGTTGTGTTATTTACGAGATTGATTCCTTGAGAATAACATCGCATAGCTTCCTAATCGAATTCTGGATAGAAATATGTTTTAAAAAAGTTTGTTTGGGTGTCTGCGCCTGCCATGACCTCTCTTTCTATACTGTGATCCACATTTTCTCTGCGCTAGAGATTTTAGTGAGTTAATTTTACGTGCACAAAATCTGCAGATAAGTATAGAGGGCCGTGAGAAAGATTCTTCGCTTGTTCCTTTGCTTACTAAATGGGTTTCTGACGATGGAAAGTCACTGTAGGGTATTAACAGACTGATAGGTAAGGAAATTTGCACTTAACAGATATATTATGGAAAAGTTATCAGGACAACATACGTAGTGTGGGCAATATTCTTTCACAAGCTTTTCACAGATGATAATCCTCAATATTCGTCTTGTGACATATCGTGATGCAAATATCTTTAGGCAGAAGCCAGTGGAATGCCATACTACCACAAATATGGTTTGCCACTTGCTGTTTTAGATGTTATAAAACCAACTTTCAGCTACCTAGCCAATCCTGAACTGCTTAAAAAATGTGTACGTGGGAAATCACAGATACAAATAAGAGCTTTGTCTCGACACGCTTCAACAATGTTTCTGAGTATCTTCAGTGTGAATGCAGCTATACGGAAGCCAAGTTTCTGAAGGCACTAAATCCTATCCTTATTTCAACTACTGAACACTAGATAACCATCACATGCAGCTACAATTGAGGACACAAATGATGTTTTTGAATAACGCAGCCACGTTATCTGGATGCGTTAGCCAAAAACAGTAAGGTCTCACACATGACTAGCCGAAAGGAGCCCACAGACCTTTATTGGACTGTTCTTCCTCATTCACTCCCCAGGCAGTATCTCACACCTTCCGACATCCATTTGTTCGGTTCAATGCAAGACGCACTCCGCGAGAAGCACCACATGGATGATGGGGAGGTTACTCATGCACAGATACGTTGACAAGTTGAGTCGTACCTTTCGGGCATACAGGCCTCCCAGTAAGGTGGCGTAAGGCCGTCGTATTGAACAGAGATTACTCTGACACACAAGGTTTTGTAGCCAAAAGAGTAAGTAATAATATGGTGTATTGGAATGCTGAATAAAAGCAAAATGATTTCAGAAAAAAATGTGTCGCATTACCTACTGAACGTCCCTCGCAAAATTCTTAATATGACCGGTTTGGCTTACTGCCATCATAACATCTGTTAAAATATAGCGAAAAAAAAACTAACGCACGAAAATATGTTCGAATGCCTTAAGGCAAAGTCTATAGACAAATCTAACTGTACATATGAAGGCTAACAGCGATGATGGACATAACATGCTATCATGATTTTCCTGATATTACATCAACAAAATGCTTTGTGCTTACATGTACCTCGACAAGTACTATTGATGGCCTGAGTATAGCCAATTTTCATGTAAACGTGAAACAAAGCACATTGAGGGTGATAATGATGAGTTAACGCAAGTGTCGTGTATCGCGGTTTAAAAAGTTTAAAGACGGATATTGATTGTAATTCATTAAAATGACTTCACATGGGCAAAGTGTGAGTCTTAACATTAAAATATAAGATATAAAGCTACGTTGTTGTTGTGGTCTTCAGTCCTGAGACTGGTTTGATGCAGCTCTCCATGCTACTCTATCCTTGTGCAAGACTCTTCATCTTCCTTTACCTAAAGAAACATAGATTCAACGATTTTTACCCTCCGAGCTGCCATCCAATACTAAATTGGTGATACCTTGATGCCTCAGAATATGTCCTACCAACCGGTCCCTTCTTCTAGTCAAGTTGTTCCACAAATTTCTCTTCCCACCATGCTATTCAATACCCCGTCATTGGTTACGTGATATACCATCGTAATTTCCAGCATATTTCTGTAACACCACATTTCGAAAGCTTCTATTCTCTTCTTGTCCAAACTAGTTATCGTCCATGTTTCACTTCCATACATGGCTACACTCCATACAAATACTTTCAGAAATGACTTCCTGACACTTAAATCTACACTCGATGTTAACAAATTTGTTTTCTTCAGAAACGCGTTCCTCGCCATTGCCAGCCTACATTTTATATCCTCTCTACTTCGACCATCATCAGTTATTTTGCTCCCCAAATAGTAAAACTCGTTTACTACTTTATGCGTCTCATTTCATAATCTAATATCCTCAGTAGAACCCAATTTAATTCGACTAAATTCCATTATCCTCGTTTTGCTTTTGTTGATGTTCACCTTACATCCTACTTTGAAGACACCGTCCATTCCATTCAGCTGCTTTTCCAGATCCTTTCCTGTCTCTGACAGAATTACGATGTCATCGGCGAACTTCAAAGTTTTTGTTCCTTCTCCATGGATGTCAATTCCTACTCCGAATGTTTCTTTTCTTTCCTTTACTGCAGCTCAATATATAGAGTGAACAACATCGGGGAGAGGCTACAACCCTGTCTCACTCCCTTCGCAAGCGCTGCTCCCCTTTCTCCCCCTCCACTCTTATAACTGCCATCTGGTTTCTGTACAAATTGGAAATAGCCTTTCGCTCCCTGTATTTTGCCCCTGCCACTTTCAGAATTTGAAAGAGAGTATTCCAGTCAACATTGCCAAAAGCTTTCCCTAAGTCTACAAATGATAGAAACGTATGTTTTCCTTTGCTTCATCTATTTCCTAACATACGTCGTAGGGTCAGTATATACTCACGTGTTCCAACATTTCTACGGAATCCACACTGATCTACCCCGAGGATGGCTTCTACCAGTTATTCCATTCGTCAGTAACGATTTCGCCTTAGTATTTTGCAGCTGTGACTTATTAAACTGATAGTTCGGTAATTTTCACATCTGTCAGCACCTGCTTTCTTTGGGATTGGAATTATTATATTCTTCTTGAAGTCTGACGGTGTTTCGCCTGTCTCTTACATCTTGCTCACCAGATGATACAGCCTCTCCCAAGGCTATGAATAGTTCTAACGGACTGTTGTCTACTCCTGGGGCCTTGTTTCGACTTAGGTCTTTCAGTGCTCTGCCAAATTCTTCACGCAGTATCGTATCTCACCTTTCATCTTCATCTACATCCTCTTCCATTTCTATAATATTGTCCTCAAGGACATAGCCCTTCTTTAGACCCTCTATATACTCCTTCCACCTTCCTGCTTTCCCTTCTTTGCTTAGAACTGGGTTTCCATGTGAGCTGTTGATATTCGTGCAACTGCTTCTCTTTTCTCCAAAAGTCTCTTTAATTTTCCTGTAGGCAGTATCTATCTTATCGCTAGTGATACACGCCTCTACATCCTTACATTTGTCCCCTACCTAGCCATTTTGAACTTCCTGTTGATCTCATTTTTGTATCCCTTTTTGCCTGCTTCATTTACTGTATTTTTGTATTTGCTCCTTTCATTAATTAAATTCAGTATCTCTGCTGTTACCCAAGCCTTCGTCTTTTTACGTACTTGATCCTCTGCTGCCTTCACTATTTCATCTCTCAGAGCTACCCATTCTTCTTCTACTGTATTTCTTTCTCCCATTCTTGTCAATCGTTTCCTAATGTTCTCCCTGAAACTCTCTACCACCTCTGGTTCTGTCAGTTTATCCAGGTCCCATCTCCTTAAATTCCCACATATTTGTAATTTCTTCAGTTTTAATCTATAGTTCATAACCAACAGATTGTGGTCAGAGTCAGCATCTGCCCCTGGAAATGTCTTCCAATTTAAAACTGGGTTCCTAAATCTCTATCTTACCGTTATATAATCTATCTGAAACCTATCAGAATCTCCAGGCTTCTTCCATGTATGTAACTTTCTTTCATGATTCTTAAACGAAGTGTTAGTTTTGATTAAGTTATGTTCTGTGCAAAGTTCTACGAGGCGGCTTCCGCTTTCATTCCTTACCCCAGTCCATGTTCACCTACTACGTTTCCTTCTCTTCCTTTTCCTACTATCGAATTCCGGTCACCAATAACTATTAAATTTTCGTGTACCTTAACTATCTGAATACTTTCTTTTATCTCATCATACATTTGATGTATCTCTTCGTCATCTGCGGAGCTAGTCTGCATATAAACTTGTACTACTGTGGTAGGCGTGGGCTTCGTGTCTACCTTTGACACAATAATGCGTTCACTATGCTGTTTGTAGTAGCTTACCCGCATTCCTATTTTTTAATTCATCATTAAACTTCCTCCTGCATCATCCCTATTTGATTCAATATTTATAACCTTGTATTTACCTGACCAGAAGTCTTGTTCCTTCTGCCACCAAACTTTAATCTATCCATTTCCGTTTTTAAATTTTCTAACGTACCTGCCCGATTAAGATATCTGAAATTACACGCTCCGACCCGTAGAACGCCAGTTCTCTTTCTCCTGATAACAACGTCCTCTAGAGTAGTCCTCGCCCGGAGATCCGAATGGGGGACTATTTTACTTCCGGAATATTTTACCCAAGAAGAAGCCATCATCATTTAACTATACAGTAAATCTGCATGCCGTCGTGAAAAATTACTGATGTAGTTTCCCCTTGGTTTCAGCCGTTCGCAGTACCAGCACAGCAAGGCCGTTTTGTTTAGTGCTATAAGTCCAGATCAGTCAATCATCCAGATTGTTGCCCGTGCAACTACTGAAAAGGCTGCTGCCCCTCTTAAGGAACCACACATTTGTTTGGCCTCTCAAAAATTAGCCCTCCATGGGGTTGCACCTACGGTACGGCTATCTGTATCGCTGAGGCACGCACGCCTCCCCAGCAACGGCATAATGCAATATCAGCAACAAAATATTCAATATCAGCAACAAAATATTGAATATCAGCAACAAAATTCATACATAATCGGAATGAAATTTGTAAACTTAGTATGTAGTCTAGCACGATAAAGTAAACAAAATAAGACATTACATAAGGGATAATTAAATGAAACAGTAACTATTTAATTAAAATCTCTATAGAGTAAAAATCATTTCTTCTTCGCTATACGTAACAGAAGAAACGATACTATGTTTCCGTCCGCGGCTGAACAGTCCAGAATCGTTACGCCACTGAAGTAAATTTGCAGTAAACACTGAGGAAGCGATCCCACCGGTGCACCAGTTTGAAGAGAAGCGTTTGGCAATGCACCATGCCCTGCGGTGTGAATAAGTCTTCAAAACTGCCTGCTGTATATCCTTGTCCGAGAGGAGTCGTTCAACTTCCAAGGCCGTTTTTAAGGCACCGAAAGCTTGATAATCTCATGGGAAGATTTTCGGGCTACTTGATGTGTTCTCGAGTGTTTTCCTCTGGGGTTGATCCTTAATAGATGAAACTGGCCTTCCAGATAATACTCATGCCTTGCGTCGAATCGCGACCAGAACGGAACTTTGGCCACCATTCCACAACGGAGGTTTTCGACAGATATGCTGCCTCATACACATTCTTCATTCTCTGATGGATGCCTACCGATGTTTGTCTCAAATCGAGCCACGCGTATTGGGCGCGCCGTTTGAGGGTCCATGTCACGGATTGCGTGGCGAATGCCACTGGAGGTTCGAGTTCTCCCTCGGGCATGGGTGTGTGTATTGTTCTGGCACAAGTTAGTTTAAGTAGTGCTTAACTCTAGATGACCTTATCAGCTTGGTCCCGTAGGAATTCACACACATTTGAACACTTGGTCTTTCAGCGGCCAAGAAAAGAATAACAGCATTTTGGTCCTGTTTGGGCGCATCTGACCACAACGTCGCCATAGTTCACGTTCCCGCATTTACCGCACAATCGTTGCAGCGACTCTAACGCCACACAAATCCCTTGTCTACATTTTGGTGCGGTCTGCGTTGTGTATACGTTGCAGCAACAACCTCAAAGGGAAACTTTTTCTCCCCCCCCCCCCTTAATGATTATTTTTCTGTGAGCTTGGTCTCTAGCTAGTTGAACGTGATGTTGCTACATTAGTGTTTCTTTGTTTTTAATTTTGTTTTAACAGATCTGAAGATGGCAATAAGCCGATACCGGCCATATTGCGAATCCATGCACATTATAAAATTGTATGCATTTATGTACAGTAAGTAAGTATGTTCAGCTTCTCATCTTAAACCACTGGACCGATTTCAACCAGACTTGCTACAATAATCACTTACTGTCTGGAGAGTATCACTCTTGTGTAAAAAAACAGAGAAGTGTAGCTAAAAGCAGTGTAGCCCATGGCACACAAATTTTATTCACCCAGTATTTGAGAATGAGAGCACTTAGTGACTTTCAACATACATATAATTGGAAACTCCTACGAGAGTTTTCTCACAGGCAACTAACACAAAATTAAATCGTTCAAATGGCTCTGAGCACTATGGGACTTAAAATCTGAGGTCATCAGTCCCGTAGAACTTAGAACGACTTAAACCTAACACGACACACATCCATGCCCAAGTCAGGATTCGAACCTGCGACCGTAGCAGTTGCGTGCTTCCGGACTGAAAGCGCCTAGAACCGATCGGCCACAGCGGTCGGCCAGAAAATTAAGAGAGGAAGAAAGATTATGGCTTACCAGTACTACATTATCACTGTTCATGTAGCAAAACTGCTGCATCAGGCAAGATGTTTTAATTTATTACTTCTTTACTGCTAACTGTATTCGCGACACATTTTGCTTCCATTATTCACATAGACCACTGAATATACCTGCAAAATTATGTCATTGTACGACATACAATTCAGCAGATGTGACTTCATAAACACTGAACTTAGTGGAAACCGAATGAGGGGGTAATTCGCTATAGATGAACTATTTGTACAAATATCTCTGAAATATGTTAAATCAATGTGACATGTTCGTACGCCGAGAGAGCCATGGTTAAAAAGCTTTCTCTAAAGTAGATACACATTCTACTTACTACACGGAAGCAAGTATTATGGAGTACTTTAACAGCAACCTCCTATTGGGATACTGATGATAACGTCTAGATAGAAGGGGGGAAGAGGAGATGGACAGAAAAGGGGAAAGGAGGAGATGGACACCGGAAATAGTGAGTAGGAGATGAGCAGACAGAGGAAGACAGGTAAATGGACAGAAAGGGAAGACGGGGAGATGAGCAGGGACATGGGACAGGAGGAGGTGGCCCGAGAAAGAAAGAGAAGGAGGAGGATAGAGTGAGGAGGAGGAGTAGTCCGAAAGAGTGGGCAGAAAGCGATGGACAGAGAATAGGAAGAGGAAGAGATCGACAAGGAGTGGGGGTGATGAAGATATGGTCATAGCGGAAAGGAGCAAGAGAAGGGAGATGCAGGTGGACCGAGGAAGGGAGAGGAGGATTCAGATAGAGAGGGGTGAGGAAGTGATGGCCTAATAGGAGGTAGGAATAAATACATATCTCAGCAACGTGCGTACTTAGCTATTTATGTAATTATGCACTACGATGAAAGACAACTATGTATCAAGTGCTAACTCCGATCGATAACTCGGATATAGACTTTATGTCTTTCAAAGATGAACAACGCATTTAAATTACTTGCAGTTTCATATAAATTTCATCCTTGTTTATCTGTAGGAGAGTTCAGAACGAGTTAGAGTACTTAAGTAGTGTAGTAACAGGATCATAGCCTAAACGTCGATAAATCCTTGATAATGAGGACGGAATAGTTTGATAATTTTCAAGTGCAGCAGTTATAATAGATAGGCAGCATCAGTTACGTTACGTAAGTTGTGGAGATGTTGCTAAATTAATTGAAGCTATACTTGAACTGATAATCCGATTGCTTCCCACGGTGTTTTTCTCGACAGGCATGACCTTTATGGAGATCGTATGTCCTTAGCTTTCCCTGACCGTGTCCTGTCTTTTATAATGATGACTTACATTTTGTTACGGGTCCGAAGAACAGAGCAACTTGGAATATTTCAGATCATTGTTAAAGAACGAATAAAATCCTAGAGGCGACTCATAAACAATTTATTTGCAGTCTGAAATTCACCAACTACGAAACCAAAGAAATTTAGACATGCAATGAGATGGATGTGAACAACTCAGAGGAGAGGACAATTCGCCCTAGACAACGGTATAGTCCGGATCTACGTCATGTCAGATTTGACAAGCAGTGTTTATAAGAGAAGGTGAGTAAAACAGCCGACATTCTTTTCGCCAAATGCCATACAAATTGCTCAATTGTGCTGCCTCCGTTATAAATTTCAGGGTAGGTCCATACGAAACAAATAAGAGAGGGTGCTCCACTCACGAATGCAGCAAGGAAGTAGGAACAAATAGCAATACGAAATCCCTCTACTAATACAAGTCACAATGTAAAGTAGAGTAATTATAAAACTCGGATCTGGAGACACGTAAATACTTATGTTTGATTTTCATTTTGTGTCTCGATTGATGGAAAGTGACTCACTGATGTTTTCATTATACTATTCAGTTCATGAGACTACAGTGCACAAGCTGTCCATATTCAGTATTAACCGTTATGTATGTTAATCCAGCGATGAGTTCGAGTTTGCGTTGTCCACCATTCTCAAATCTTGTTATTAAGAATTTTAGAAACAAGCCTGGAAAAGTTTTATCAAGCAGTATGTTGTGAAATAATATGAAAATGGGGTTTAGCGCTAACAACGTGTTCCAAAAAATTAATGTATGCTAAATCCTATTGAATTGATTTCAACCGGGTAACTGATTTTTTGTACTCGTAGATATTAATTAGTAGACTAGGGCATTTCAGAATATTTTTTCTAGTAATCGTTTCATTTCTAAATTATTTTGAAATAATTTTTTTCCTGAAAGAACATCCCATCTAGTTGCATATTAAATGAGCCCTACAGCTATTTCACTATCGGGTAAAACGTTCTCGTAGGTTTCCTTTTTCTTTTCAGTAGCATGCTACTGCTGTTATTACATTATGTGTCATCGTTTCAGTCAAAACTGATAATTCAGCATGTAGATACGACCATTTACCAGTGATAAAAGTTAGCAAACATTATTGCATGAAAGCAGTATGTTGCTACACTAGAAATAATATAGATATATACGAAGGTTATTCAGAAAGTAAGGAACGATAGGTCACGAAATGGAAACCATTGTGACAATCAAAACTGTTGCAACTGTTAGCTACACCTTCCAGCTACTTCTCTACACAGTCGCCGCTCAGACTTAGACATCTATCGTAGCGTTGTACCAACTTTTCAATTCCCTCGTTATAGAAGACCGCCGCCATTGATTTTCGACAATATTGTACTCTGGAATGCAGCTCACTGTATGAGTCAAATTATTGTCTTCCTAGCAAGCGGATCATTTGAGCAAAGATGAACCTCAGGGTTAGCCGATTATTGGCTTATTGTCAAACACTTCCCATCGAAAATACTGCAGGAGTATCTTCATTGCCCCTGCAGAGCGAGGAGGAGAATTGTCGTGTAGAACGCACCACAAGACAGTTACGTTATGTGGATTGCATAGCTTCAGACGAAATCTTTCGACAGGCCCTCGTACTTGACGGAAGACGTTAATTTCTAGCCATCTTTATGTTCTCACTGTGAGCTCAGAACTGAAAAGAGCCACTTGATGCGATCGACGGGCGTCTAGGCACAGTGCTCAACGTATCTGTGCAAAGCTTCATCAGACTTTCCATTTCACGACCGATCGTTCCTTACTTCCCCGTATTTGGTGTTTTCTTAACACTAACTGTAAAATATTATCTCTCTTAATTCTACCAGGGAAATAGCTCAGTTATTAAGGACAGTGGAAGACTTTCAAGTTCCAATTAAATTTCGTTATAGTTTATCGCCAAGCTTAGTGACAATAACAAGTATTTCATTGATTGAATAGAAAAAATGTTTTATTTACTTATTCGTATGGCTAGGGCCTCCGTTTTTCACATGGTGCCGGTCTTTCAATTTGACACCACATCGATGAAGATGATAGGATGATGATGAGGACAGCACAACAGCCAGTCCCTGGGCGGAGAAAATTGCCCGACCCAGCAGGGAATCGAACTCAGGCCCAGAGGATTGACAATCCGTCATGCTGAACATTCAGCTACCGGGGGCGGGCATTGAAAAATGTGAGACTTCTTTTGATAAATCAGCTTTCACGCGCTAAAAGGAACTGCGAGATAAATGGTTTTCCTAGTTCTAAAAATCTAGTTAAAGAACTGTTCTAGTAATTATTAATTAGCAGTTCACTTGCTGGTTACGATCATAAAGACTGCCAATTTTAATCACTATCAACTGTGTGCTATTGGTTGTATTCTATTCGAAGGCTGTGTACAAGGGGCAGTCAAACTCAAACGAAACTTCTGTAGAGTAGTCGAAACAACAGCTACACCAGCCCCGCAGTAGTCATGATAACTTATTTCCTTAACTGTTCGTTGAATTTCTGGGACACGGCACCACAACTTAAGTACAGCGGTACGTGGACACTTTACAAGAACTAATGCTCGCCATCAAATGAAAACGCTGAAGCATGTTGGCGGACGGCGTCGTTGTGTCTTACAGAATGTGCTCGCTCAAATGTAGCCAAGGTTTTATCGAGTACGCTGCAGGAGTTTCTCTGGGAGACCGTTTCACATCCTCCATACTGTCCCAGTCCCTCCCCATGTGATTTCCTTATCTTTAGAGCCCTGAAGAAAGACATTCGTGCCCTTGCTATGCTTCAGACGAACTGTTGCACGCCTCAGTACAATATCGTTCTTTAGGCATTCGCAGATATTTATCCATGAAAGGATTGACCGTACTGTCTCATAATGGGGTTAATGCGTTAATAGGTATGGGGATTACTCACTTTTTTCATCTGTCTCGTTTTCATTTGATCCCCCGTTGTTGGAAACGATTCAGTGATGATGTTACAGACTTTCAAGGGTGATGGATAAGGGTAAATGAATCAATCTGAAATAAAGGACCCTGGTATGGAGCCGACCGTGTCGAAAGGTAGAGGCGAAAATCGTTCTGATACCATTGACAATGGAATACAGATACTGGTACTGTTTTTAGTAAGACTGTAGGGTAGGAAACCTTCAGAAGTATGGACGAAAATAAAAACTCTAGTCAATATGGACTTTAAAGTCTAGCCCTGCTGAGATAGGCACCCCTGTTCAAAGGAAGAGGCCAGTTTCACAACAGCGAAGATGAATAATGCTCGTAGCTTTTGATGTATCCACTTTTGAGCCCAAATTTACCGGATTTTTTTTCTTGTTGGTGCTTTACTACCTTCTCCAAAAACATGGAAACCAAAGAGATTACAATAGGATATATGTGTTTCACACTGCAGAAGATAAAGAACTGCTCATCGCTCTTAAGGTATGAATTTTACTATCCCATGTCTTCTAGATATTTTTCTCTCGTTTTGGTCAATCCTGTACTTCAGAAAATTGCCTACCCTACATTCTTAGCAACAACAGTACCAGCACATGTATTCCAATGTCGGAGTTATCGGAACGATTTTCTCTTAAAACATTATATTTCCAATTCCAGGGTTCCTTACCTCAAATTGATGCGCTTACCCTTCTACATCAGCCATGAATGTTTGAAACATCATTACAGCATCACCCTGTGCATTGCAGCGCTCAATTACGTTGCGCTGATCAGACTGGTGTGGTTACTGTTGGTATCCCCAGGTCTAGCACACAGATTTTCCTAACACGACTAGCTGCCTTCGATGATGTTATGCTAATACATGCCAAAATTATTGTTAATTATCTCAGACTGTAATGCTACGGCCGGCCACGATGGTCTCACTGTTCTAGGCGTCCAGTCCGGAACCGCGCGACTGTTACGGTCGCAGGTTCGAATCCTGCCTCGGGCATGGATGTGTGTGATGTCCTTAGGTTAGTTAGGTTTAAATAGTTCTAAGTTCTAGGGGACTGATGACCACAGATGTTAAGTCCAATAGTGTTGAGTGCCATTTTTTTATGCTATGAGTGGTGTGTCCGCTATGCAAGTTATTGTAAAACAGCAGGTATGGTCGAGCGACATGTGAATGGCTGTGGTGAAGTGGCCTGCCCAGGTAGGTAAACAGGTACTGGAGAGGATTCAAAGACTCTGCAGGGAGCCACAAAAGGAGAAGGGGATAGGTACTAGAGATCATAAATGGATCGAGTACGAGTTTAATGTTGGGGGCTGCGTATTTCACAAATCAAGGTACCGCAGTTACGTAAGGGTTAACAGGGTTCCGTCCTTCCTTTCTTTCTTCCCCATGTGGTTCCGGCAGTATGACGACTTTGTCAACTGTCGCGTTGTGGTCGCTTCATACTCGTCGACGCATACTTTCTTACTGTAGGGTGTAAAACTGTGAAGCTAGCCGCGACTATCTTTCCACGAACAATACGAGACAGGGAATAGAACGGAGAACCGATAGAGGTACTCAACGTACCCTCCGCCATACACCGTCAGGTGGCTTGCTGAGTATGGGTTTGGATGTAGATGTAGAGTAGATGATCTTGTTTTGTAAAGTAGCACTGACAGGGCGAAACGACCGAATGTTGCGATCAAACGACGTTTAACGAACCTACGTTTTGCTGGACTGTGGAAGGTGCAACTAAGGTACCCTGTATATGCAATTACAAATGTCAGAGGTGGAATGATGTCTGCAATAAATTCAGGCTCGCGTATTCTATTACTGTCGTTACAAAAGAAATATGTGGTTAAACTACAGTTACATTGCACACAGCAGTACAACAAATTAATTTCTGTGCTGGATCACAGCTCGACGTGACTCTAAACAGTCCGGTGCCAAGTGCCGAAACCTACATCAGCAGTTACACTTAGACAGTAATTAATTAGTACATGGCAACACATGGCCTGATAAATTACAAATCTTGACCTCTCCTGGAGTTAAATACGTTTCCTTGGTATTTCCCTCAAAAATTAACAAGTCTGCAGGTTCAAGCGATTTAGGAGACGACACAATTAGAGTGGAAAAAATGTGTGTGAACTCCTAAGGGACAAAACTGCTTTCGTCATCGGTCCCTAGACTTACACACTACTTAAACTAACTTTTGCTAAGAACAACACATTCACCCATGCCCGAGGGAGGACTCAAACCTCCAGCGGGAAGGGGGGCGCAATCCGTGGACATAGCACCTCCAACAGCGCGACCACTCCGCGCGGCGTTTAGAGTAGATTTACGTCCGTAAGACATGACATGGCAGCAGACAAAAATATGAACATAAAGCACTACAGAAAAATGCGTAGTCAACGCACTGCACTTCGTCAGGATGGAGGTGCAGATGGCGATGACAATGGTACTATAGACGTCGTTCTACACTCCTGGAAATTGAAATAAGAACACCGTGAATTCATTGTCCCAGGAAGGGGAAACTTTATTGACACATTCCTGGGGTCAGATACATCACATGATCACACTGACAGAACCACAGGCACATAGACACAGGCAACAGAGCATGCACAATGTCGGCACTAGTACAGTGTATATCCACCTTTCGCAGCAATTCAGGCTGCTATTCTCCCATGGAGACGATTGTAGAGATGATGGATCTAGTCCTTTGGAACGGCTTGCCATGCCATTTCCACCTGACGCCTCAGTTGGACCAGCGTTCGTGCTGGACGTGCAGACCGCGTGAGACGACGCTTCATCCAGTCCCAAACATGCTCAATGGGGGACAGATCCGGAGATCTTGCTGGCCAGGGTAGTTGACTTACACCTTCTAGAGCACGTTGGGTGGCACGGGATACATGCGGACGTGCATTGTCCTGTTGGAACAGCAAGTTCCCTTGCCGGTCTAGCAATGGTAGAACGATGGGTTCGATAACGGTTTGGATGTACCGTGCACTATTCAGTATCCCCTCGACTATCACCAGAGGTGTACGGCCAGTGTAGGAGATCGCTCCCCACACCATGACGCCGGGTGTTGGCCCTGTGTGCCTCGGTCGTATGCAGTCCTGATTGAGGCGCTCACCTGAACGGCGCCAAACACGCATACGGCCATCATTGGCACCAAGTCAGAAGCGACTCTCATCGCTGAAGACGACACGTCTCCATTCGTCCCTCCATTCACGCCTGTCGCGACACCACTGGAGGCAGGCTGCACGATGTTGGGGCGTGAGCGGAAGACGGCCTAACGGTGTGCGGGACCGTAGCCCAGCTTCATGGAGACGGTTGCGAATGGTCCTCGCCGATACCCCAGGAGCAACAGTGTCCCTAATATGCTGGGAAGTGGCGGTGCGGTCCCCTACGGCACTGTGTAGGATCCTACAGTCTTGGCGTGCATCCGTGCGTCGCTGCGGTCCGGTCCCAGGTCGACGGGCACGTGCAACTTCCGCCGACCACTGGCAACGACATCGATGTACTGTGGAGACCTCACGCCCCATGTGTTGAGGAATTCGGCGGTACGTCCACCCGGCCTCCCGCATGCCCACTATACGCCCTCGCTCAAAGTCCGTCAACTGCACATACGGTTCACGTCCACGCTGTCGCGGCATGCTACGAATGTTAAAGACTGCGATGGAGCTCCGTATGCCGCGGCAAACTGGCTGACACTGACGGATGCGGTGCACAAATGCTGCGCAGCTAGCGCCATTCGACGGCCAACACCGCAGTTCCTGGTGTGTCCACTGTGCCGTGCGTGTGATCATTGCTTGTACAGCCCTCTCGCAGTGTCCGGAGCAAGTATGGTGGGTCTGACACACCGGTGTCAATGCGTTCTTTTTTCCATTTCCAGGAGTGTACTATGGCGGCGGCAGGCGACGTAGACACACTCGACTCCGGTTTGTAGCGGGCTGGGTTGATGTGGTGTCACAGCCAGATTTAACAATTCCCTTGTATCACGAGAAATAATTACTAAATGACAGCGACAAGTGGCCCAAAGCTTAAGTAATGCAATAATTAATTTTGTTGGAACCAACATCTGTGTAACGCACCGATCTATGTTACTAATTTCGCAAGGATAACGCCGTTAGAATATTATAATAGGACATGCACGATTATGAAAATCTTTCTTGCTACCTTACTCTCTTGATTTCTCTTGCGCTTCCTCTCTTGCGATTAAGTATGGGACGGCTCTGAGCACCATGGGACTTAACATCTGGGTTCATCAGTCCCCTAGAACTTACAACTACTTAAACCTAACTAACCTAAGGACACCACACACATCCATGAAAGAGGCAGGATTCGAACCTGTGACTGTAACGCTCTCGCGAAGCGCCTAGAACCGCTCGGCCACCACAGCCGGCAAGTCTTCAACGGGATTACGTTTTTGTCGATGTGCTGTGCGAATAAAAGTGAGTCTCATTCACGTGTGTAGAACGACTGTTCATTAAAGCAAAAAAAAAAAAAAAAAAAAATGGGCATTACGATTACATCATTAGACAATCTTTGTTCATTTTAGGTAAAAAGAAAAAATAGATTTTATTTAGTAGAAGTGACGAAATAAAATACTTAAGTCTTGCGTTTGGATCACGATTACTTTAAAAGCCATTTCGTGTGTAAATGTGGTGTCAGTGCCAGACACCACACTTGCTAGGTGGTAGCCTTTAAATCGGCCGCGGTTCTGTAGTATACATCGGACCCGCGTGTCGCCACTATCAATGATTGCAGACCGAGCGCCGCCACACGGCAGGTCTAGAGAGACTTCCTAGCACTCAGCCCCAGTTGTACAGCCGACTTTGCTAGCGATGGTTCACTGAAAAATTACGCTCTCATTTGCCGAGACAATAGTTAGTATAGCCTTCAGCTACGTTTTTGCTACGACCTAACAAGGCGCTATGATGAGTTTCTATTGATACTGTAAATCATGTACCATTAAGAGCGACGTTCGTCATTAATGGATTAAAGTTAGGTATTCCACCAGCTACGTCCGTTTTTCTCAATTCTAATTCCCTTGCCATGTTTCAGACCTCACGCCAGCCTGCGTGAGCTAAAACGCGTGCATTTCGGCCTCCTATATTAACACGGTTGGCTCTCCTGCCAACCACAACATAAGTACTATTTGCACATCCATTCATTAGAATATGCAGTCCTTTATTTTTCTCGAAGTCTGTTAATTTTCATGAGTGCAGTTACAATCGAAAGTAAACTTCATTTCTTTTCATGGTCAGTAAATTACCAAACGAATTATTTCCGAACCAAACAAGAGGCTGTAGCTCTGTTGCAGTTTCAAATGTAAACGAAAGTTAACAGTATTACTATCACTCTTCAGTGTTACGAAAGAGTTTAAGGAAAAGAATATCAGGCCTCAGTTTCCTTATAATGTTACCACCAAAGACAATGTTTTCAGTGTAATTTTACGCCAGAAATCACGTTCTTGAATATAAGATACAGGAAATAAAGCAAATTTCACATAATTACATACGGTAATGTTATTTTGAAACACCTACTGTTGTCGGTGGAGTGCGATGGAGTTGAGGGGGCGAAGCACTGGGCACTAATGACAGATCATTAGCGGTACAATAATTTCTTACATTAAAGTTGACAGTCGTGTATTCTTCACTATGGCTGCGCCCAGGCCAACGGCGGAGCAGAACAAGGCATCGTCAGCAATGTTTGGAAGACGTCGCCCCGGTGTCGTTCGTTCACGTAAGCACGGTGTAGGGCAGGTGGACAGCGTGATCCCTACAGCAGGCGTCGCTGTCCAGGCCTGCGGCCGTGTATCACCTGTGCACTTTCCTGACCGTCAGAGGGGCGTGCTCGAGTAAAATCTCAGCAGGTCTGCGCGATGTGGAGATGAACACTGGCATAGTCCTTCGACCAAGGAACGACAGAACGTCGGTGAATGCTTACAGGTACCAGTCGGAGGCAGCAGCGGTTAGTGCACATCGCGAATACTGCGACGGCGTGCAAAACACCATCAGTTCGAGTCAGCAAAGTAGAATTACAAATCTCCAAGTGTTCTCATCAGTGGCTGTGGGGTCGGCGGCTCACAAGGACCAAGTACAGCTGACCAGCAGGTAGCAGTATTGAACTTAGAATTCATTTTGGCGAGTGGCGGCAGCGCATCACAGGTGTGGTCTCGTAGGTAGCGTTCTGCATTGCAAATCATGTGCAGGCTCGGTAGCGGGGTATTTATTGCTGTTCATCTGAGGCAAGGACGCTATGTCCGGCTATCGATGACTGAATGTGGCCTACTTTCCCAGGCCCTTCAGCGATATTCATCACATCTCTGTTTCATGAAAACGGCTTACAGGACTGCAGCTTGTTGCCTTTTCGCCATTTCAGGCCACTGACAGGCGTTCTTGTGAAACTTCTAATGTCTCTTGCGAAATCAAGATGTGCTGCTGGAAAGACGTTACCTATTTTCCTCGCTGAAGTCATGTTGCTGAGTTTACGACTCAGACCCCTCGCTAGTACGAGGTGAGGTAATACCTTCCGGGTTTGTTCTGCTACTCGCAATGTCAACTTTCTGGTTGTCTTTCATTCTGGCTGCGACATGGGGCGCTCGCATGGCTTGCCTTGGCCTTTTTTTATTTTCAAGTGCTTTGTGTGTAAAATTCATCTTTTAGGTGCATTAATACTAAATTTACTGGATTCTTTATTTTCATAGTCGTGTACCTCTCGCCTGTTAATGGCTTTCTGGGCTCACTTAAGAGTCCTCTTTCCCAAATAACTGATGACTGATCCCATTCATGAACCTTGGGGCCTCATCCATTTGATAGCTGATCAAAATCTGGTTATCTTTTCGAGTGGAAAGAAATAATGTGACTATGTCGTCAAGGTTTTGGAAAAAAAATGTTTCTTTTAACTTATAAAATGCCGGCAATTTCTCAGCACTTTTACGTAGTTCCTGACAGTGCTGATACAAAGCTTCTCATTTTAGTACGTTCTTTCTCAGTTCCTATAACGGAAGTCGTTAATTTTCCAAATAAACCTTCACTTCCCCTAGAGCATGACAATTTGATGCGTCGTTAATTTACACATACGCAAACTGTAAAATAAAGCTATTAATTTTTGTTTGACAGATAACAGTTTATTTCCAGTTATTTCATGTCAGTAGCTCCCACCAACCCACCCACCAACACACACACACACACACACACACACACACACACACACACACATATATATATATATATATATATATATATATATATATATATATATATATATATATATATATATATATATACACTCCTGGAAATTGAAATAAGAACACCGTGAATTCATTGTCCCAGGAAGGGGAAACTTTATTGACACATTCCTGGGGTCAGATACATCACATGATCACACTGAGAGCACCACAGGAACATAGATACAGGCAACAGAGCATGCACAATGTCGGCACTAGTACAGTGTATATCCATCTTTCGCCGCAATGCAGGCTGCTATTCTCCCATGGAGACGATCGTAGAGATGCTGGATGTAGTCCTGTGGAACGGCTAGCCATGCCATTTCCACCTGGCGCCTCAGTTGGACCAGCGTTCGTGCTGGATGTGCAGACCGCGTGAGACGACGCTTCATCCAGTCCCAAACATGCTCAATGGGGAACAGATCCGGAGATCTTGCTGGCCAGGGTAGTTGACTTACACCTTCTAGAGCACGTTGGGTGGTACGGGATACATGCGGACGTGCATTGTCCTGTTGGGACAGCAAGTTCCCTTGCCGGTCTAGGAATGGTGGAACGATGGGTTCAAAAATGGCTCTGAGCACTATGGGACTCAACTGCTGTGGTCATTAGTCCCCTAGAACTTAGAACTACTTAAACCTAACTAACCTAAGGACATCACACACATCCATGCCCGAGGCAGGATTCGAACCTGCGACCGTAGCAGTCCCACGGTTCCGGACTGCGCGCCTAGAACCGCGAGACCACCGCGGCCGGCACGATGGGTTCGATGACGGTTTGGATGTACCGTGCACTATTCAGTGGCCCCTCGACGATCACCAGAGGTGTACGGCCAGTGTAGGAGATCGCTCCCCACACCATGATGCCGGGTGTTGGCCCTGTGTGCCTCAGTCGTATGCAGTCCTGATTGTGGCGCTCACCTGCATGGCGCCAAACACCCATACAACCATCATTGGCACCAAGGCAGAAGCGACTCTCATCGCTGAAGACGACACGTCTCCATTCGTCCCCCCATGCAAGCCTGTCGCGACACCACTGGAGGCTGGCTGCACGATGTTGGGGCGTGAGCGGAAGGCGGCCTAACGGTGTGCGGGACCGTAGCCCAGCTTCATGGAGACGGTTGCGAATGGTCCTCGCCGATACCCCATGAGCAACAGTGTCCCTAACATGCTGGGAAGTGGCGGTGCGGTCCCCTACGGCACTGCGTAGGATCCTCCGGTCTTGGCGTGCATCCGTGCGTCGCTGCGGTCCGGTCCCAGGTCGACGGGCACGTGCACCTTCCGCCGACCACTGGCGACAACATCGATGTACTGTGGAGACCTCACGCCCCACGTGTTGAGCAATTCGGCGGTACGTCCACCCGGCCTCCCGCATGCCCACTATACGCCCTCGCTCAAAGTCCGTCAACTGCACATACGGTTCACGTCCACGCAGTCGCGGCATGCTACGAGTGTTAAAGACTGCGATGGAGCTCCGTATACCACGGTAAACTGGCTGACACTGACGGCGGCGGTGCACAAATGCTGCGCAGCTAGCGCCATTCGACGGCCAACACCGCGGTTCCTGGTGTGTCCGCTGTGCCGTGCGTGTGATCATTGCTTGTACAGCCCTCTCGCAGTGTCTGGAGCAAGTATGGTGGGTCTGACACACCGGTGTCAATGTGTTCTTTTTTCCATTTCCAGGAATATATATATAAACTGAAAACAAAGACACTCTCATTCCTTCGACTACTAACTTCCCTAAAAAGTCAATGACAATTTAGGTTGCAGGTGGTGTCTCGTAAAGGGATTACGTAATTCGTGATTCCATTCAGCCTGACCTGGCGTCTATCTGCCTCGCTTGTGGTCACTTGACCATCACATTACCCCAGTAATGTTGTGTGTTCCGATACCATATTCATTTAGGAAAGTCATAATAAAGAACATGTCTACAATAGGTAATCAATGAGTTCATTACGCACATGTAATATCTGTGAGTACTTGATATCTACGGTGCCAAATTTATCTGAAATCCACATAACACGCAGTTACACAAAAAAGGAAAGATTAACAATTAAAAATGACGGTTCTCAAAACGAAAAGATCACCAGTACAATAGTTTCAGAAGGGGATCGTGTTTCCCCACCTCCACTATAAGTATCTCACTTATCGAACGACGCACGTCCAACAGGTAGTCAGTTTCGTTTCTTAGTTTATGCGGCAACCTCCTGACACTGATCACCACAGCAGCGCTGGTGCATTTTCTGAGACATTCCAGCGTTCTTAGTAGCGAAGTTCTTGAAGTACTCTCAGGAAAAAAAAATGGTCACAAGGCGTTAGTTCTGGCCATCAGAGACGGCCAAAGGAACAGATCCCCATCAACCTTACCACTACGCACAATCCATCGATGCGAATGTTTGTCGTTTAGGTACCGGAGAACATGATGGTCTAAGCAGGGAGTGCCCCGTCTAGTAGGAAGGTGAAATTTTCGGAAGGAGCAGTCATTTATGGACACAATCGCATCTGCAGCATATCAAGGAAAGACGTACCAGTCTCAGATTTCTCACAGAAGAAGAGCGGTTCATACATGTTCGTCTGTGACGCTGCACGGGAAACGTAATACAAATATCGTTCATCTTCATGAATTCCATGAGGATTTTACGTCCTCCAGAGTCTCACATTGGTGCGACTAGAGGAGATGGGGAGGGGGGGGGGGGGGAGAATCCCAGTCATGCAGACATAGTCGGTCACTTGATAGTCTAGTAAAAAATTCGTTCTGAAGTGTTTGGATTGACGCAGTCATTTACAGAACAACAGAAACTAACATAACTCTGTTAGCCACCGTCTTCGGGTGCAGTTTAGAAGCGAGACGTTATTAAAGGTTTCATCAGTTTTGTTATATTTGTAGTGATTTAATCAAGGTACATAATAAATATTTTTATTATTTTTGTAGAAAAATTGTGATTTATAACTTGGTTACATATTAGAAGTGAATGCGACAGTTTTATGTGTAATCTGAATTGTAATATTTCAACTAACTTTCAAGATATGTAATGAATTGTAGGTGGAGGTTAGGGTGGTCAACATAACCGGTATTCCCCCGCATAACATTGATTTTCATTTAACTCACTTTAAGGCAATAAAAGTAAATGAATGTCGAATAAGGCAACCTGCATCTGCTATTAATGCTTGCAAAGATGGGAAATCTACAACGTCAGTGGAAAAAGAAAAAGCAATTCCCTTCAGAACTGTCAAGGGAGGAGTTAAAATGAGAGTGGAGGAGGCCCTTAAAACGGGTCGGCAACCAGTGTCCCTCGTTCAGTGGCAGAAACCAGTGGCAGAATATGTCACGAAGTTAGCAAATATTTATGGCGTCCGTCCTCTGTGTGCTGGCCTAAGCTGTCGCCAGCACATCAGTTGGCAACGATGAAGTGCATGGATCGATTAGTAGGCGCTGGATCAAGTTTTCCTATCACGAGACAGGCCAGAGACTCACACACACGAGCCACACGCCGCCAACGCCCTTTCGACAGCATGTGCACTGAAGAGCCAAATATCGCGTAGATCCCCCGTGAACATGCAAGACGACATGGCATGGATTCGACTAATGTCTGAAGTAGTGCTGAGGGCAACTGACACCATGAATCCGGCAGGGCTGTCCATAAATCCGTACGAGTACGAGGGGGTGGATATCTCTTTTGAACAGCACTTTGCAAGGCATCCCAGGTATGCTCAATAATGTTTATGTCTGGAGAGTTTGGTGGCCAGCGGAAGTGTATAAGGTCAGAAAAGAGTCCCTGGAACTACTCTGTAACAATTCTGGACTTGTGAAGTGTAGCATTGTCCTGCTGGAATTGCCCAAGTAGTTCGGAATGCACAATGGACATGAATGGATGCAGCTGATCAGACAGGATGCTTACGTACGTGTCACATGTCATACTCGTATCTAGGTGTGTCAGGGGTCCCATATCACACCTACTCCACACGACGTCCCACACCAGCTTGAACAGTCTCCTGCTGACATGCAGGATCCATGGACTCATGAGACATACCCGTACAAGTATATCCACTCGATTGAATTTGAAACGAAACCCGTCCGACCAGTCAACATGCTTCCTGTCATCAGCAGTCCATTGTCAGTGTTTACGGGCCCAGGAGAGGCGGAAAGTTTTGTGTCGTACCGTCATCAAGGGTACAAGAGTGGACCTTCGGCTCCAAATGCCCCTATCGATGTTGTTTCGTTGAATGGTTCGCATGCTGACACTTTTTGATGGCCTAAAATTGAAATCTGCAGCAATTTGCGGAAGGGTTGCACTTCAGTCCCGTTGAACGATTCTCTTCAGTTGTCGTTGGTCCCGTTCATGCAGGATCTTTTACTTGCCGCACGGATGTCGGAGATTTGATCTTTTACTTGATTCCTGATCTTCACGGAACACTCGTGAAATGGTCGTACCCGAAATGCCTACATCATTACTACCTCTGAGATGCTGTGTTCCACCGTTCGTGCGCCGACTGTAACACCACTTTTAAACTCACTTAAATCTTGATAACCTGCCAGTGCAATAGAAGTAACCGATCTAACAACGGTGTCATACCTATTTGTCTTATATAGGCGTTGCCGTATTCTGCCTGTTTACATATCTCTGTATTTCAATACGCGTGTCTACTTGTATGCCAGTTTCTTTGGCGCTTCAGTATACTTAGGCCACCTGCTCTGACCGAAGGGCCTCACTCAATCACATAGTTTGGCGTCTTCAGTTTACTCGCAGAGCGGGTTTAGTTCGTCACAGGCTACTACAGTACATGGCGATCAGATTAGTAACTATAGCGAGAGTAATTTACCCCAACCAGAATTGTACTTTACTAGCAGAGAGACACTAAAGTTTGTAATAACAATATTACCGATATTTACGCTACATCTGCAAGAGGACTATTACTGACAGGCTTGTACCACAAAGCATGGACTCTATTCAAGTTAAGTAAATGTTTCCAGTTTATGTAAATAAAGAACCATATTAATGCACGTATGCATTTGTGTCATAGAAAGAGGATTCCCGTCACCCACGACAACATCGTCTCCCTTGCGGTAGAAGGCTCTACAGTGCCGAACGAGAGCAATTCAGTGGCCGAAGATTTGGTTTGCTTCTCCTTTGTTTTAGCTTGCAGGGGTGATCATGTTCAAGTGTTCCTATTTTCTAATTTGTTGTTGAGTTGCATGTATTCCAGGAGGGGAACAGCAACACTATATACCTTGTCAATGTCTGTTCTCAATTGATTGTGACCTGTTATTAAGTTTCCTATCACTTCGCGAGATTCTTTTGCCTCGTCTTCAATATGACTTAGATGTAACTGAATTTTTTTGTTTTGTTCTTTAATCTCACGCATTTGTCTCGTGGTTTCTGCATTCTGAATTTGAATTTGGTTCGCTATTTCCTTATTTTGCCTTGTCACGTTTTCCGTCATTTGTTGTAATAATTCTGCCTGATTGGTGGGTCCTATTGCGTTTTCGTCCGACGTCCTACTCTCTGTATTTTCACCCAAGTGTTGGTTTGCAACCGATTCCATTGAACTGTGCGGTGACACGTTTCTGCTCGAATTTATTGTACTATGTTGTGAGGGAGCTCTGGTTACTTGTACTATGGGTTCTACATATTCAAGAAGCAAGTTAGAATCCTCATCTACTGTCTCTCTACTCTCCTGCTCCTCTATCCTATGGTGACATACGTTCTCTGTGCCTTGGCGTAAATTATCCTCGTTATGGTGCGTTATCTGTCCTATTTCTCGCGATACTGCATCGTCTGTTGGTCTGACCTCTATTCTCTGTCCGTCTTCATGCTGGGTCACTACCTCAATTCGGCCATTGTCTCGATCTGCCACTGCTAATCTTTCCGATTTCCTTATTTTCTGTTTTAAAATCAATTCAAGCGCAATACTTCGCGTTAACATGCCCTCATACGATCTCACGCGTTTCATAAACTTTTTGCACACACGACTTGACACTTATTATACCCAAGACTGACAATCCATTCACTTACCTGTTGGGTCAGAACCAGCTTATCAACGATGTACCCGACACCTGTGCGCTTGCATTGGAGACAAAACTTAATTCTAACCATATTAAAATTCACAACTTAATTATGCTATTGTCTCTGCTACAATGTCTCACATTCTATTGAATACTTTCTTACTATCTATGGCTGCAGCTACTGTTTTCGGCTATTTATACCTTTCTGGAAATTTATTTGTTACAAAAAATTTTCAACGCGATATTTTTCTGACTTAGTTGGGCATGTGGTCGACCTTCAATCATGTTATTTCACCATCTTGGCAGGGTCGCCATTTTCTAACATTTTACATGGTATCTGTTTGTTCTAAGTCGTGTCTCCCTACCACTTAAGCGAAACGACGCTCTGAGCGTGTTTTTTAGGGAATTGACTAGTTTGAACCTGTTGCTGGTAAGGAGACGCTAGACCACACATGACGTGTAGAGTTCAGTGTCACTAGCGATGATGTAATCAAATAATTAACGATTTCAGCGTCCGCTCCACTGCACTCCCTGTAAAAGAATCTTAATACTATCTGGAAGGGGTTCAAGGCTTTCCTATTTTTAGTCAGCTGGTAAAATAACGACGAAAAAGCAGTTAAGTTTAGTATTAGAAATTTTGTTCTATTCACAAAACATTGTTTATAAATTGCACTATTGATAAAAGGAAATATTTTAATACAGGGTGATAAAAACCTACTGCGTTCAACTAAAATGTGAACGAATATTCCCTGAGTGGGTTTCCTAGATCTACAATGGATCGAAGGATGACCTACGCCATATCACATCTTTAATCTAGGTTTAAATTAAGTTTCATAAAAGAGAAAACTATCAAAAATGGTCTACAGTGACCCTCAATTATCTTTCATTACTTATTTAACTTGTCGTAAATTACAGTGGTTGATGTGGCTTCTAGGTAATTATATAACAGAAAAATTGTCGCGTTTCAGATTTTTAACTTCTAATAGCAAATGTGAATACCACGAAGTTCAGTTGACGATCGACACTAGTATTACGTAAAAAGGGGGTGTAACAGATGAGACTTCTGCAGTTCTGAGTGAAGGCTTATGGGCTCTGTTACGGCATTGCGTGCGTTCATTACCTTGTCGTTGGTTAGGCAGCGTCAGGGGGCGGCGTGTGGCGGGCGGCGCAGCTCCACACACCGCGCCCTCTCTGAAGCAACTCTTCTCTAACCTCTCCTTACCACAATTTTGCCGAAGCTGGTGTAAGAAAAGGTATCTGGCTGTGTTTTCAACTGACCAATCAGCGTCTCAATGTTAACTTTAAGCTCCACCTACAAAAATTCTGTCTATCCAATGAGAAACGTTATACTTTTCGTGGTGGGGCAATGTTTCTAATGTTTTCTACGTAACAGAGACGCGTATAGTCTCACGCTAAAACTTTCAGCTGGTGTGACCCTTTTAGTGTTATCTATACTGTTCTTCTGGAGGGCTCTCTCTTTTAACATGGGCTTTTGGTGGCCTTGGCGGTCGGCTGGAGACGTGGATGTCCGTCCCTTATCGTAGGGCCTCCTAGCTTACACGACTCTGCTCTCGGCTTCTGTTTTCGTTTCTGCCCTAGGAACTGCGTTTGTTTCATGGTGGGAAGGTATAACATGCATTTAGGTGTTCTTGTTTTAGTCTGTGGTATTCCATTTGCTCACTCGTTGATCGTATTACTTTGTTTAATTTAATGTCAGGATTTATTCGGAGATATGTGACATACTGCTGGATTTGCTATCATGTCAGAGTTTTCATGGAAGGTGTTGGATTTGCCTGACACCTTACAACTAATCAAATACCTCTTTTCAGAGGCTTTGCTTGCTTTTTGATACAACGTACTGGTGTAAACCATGAAGTCCCCCCCCCCCCCCCATCCATGCCCTGCTCTTGCGGTTCAATCGCAGATGGCCAATGCGGTAGATCAAACACAAGTTTCAGGACCAACAAATCGCTACCTTACAGACGATGGAACAACTTCTACTGGCGGCACAAGCTGCGTCGGCTGCACAACCACAACCGAGTAACCGAATAGGGCAAGAAGTGCCACCGACCAGTATACCAACATTTCTTCAATTTAAGGAAAAACAGTATAAAATGATTGAATACCTGACTCAGTGCCAAACACATTGTCAAGTTCATCGCGTTTAAGGTACTATCAAATTACAATACTTACTTTCGACTGCAGGGTCTCCAGTGTTCAGGTTAATGCTAAAACTATTCCCAACAGCGTTTCCCGTTAAACTCGCCTATGACGAAGTAATAGCTCCATTAACTCAATACTACGACTAGCAAGTCCAAGTAGCTGTAGCTAGATATCAGTTCTTCCGAGCGCCCAAAAAAAAAAAAAAAAAAAAAAAAAAAAAAAAAAAAAAAAAAAAAAAAAAAAAAAAAAAACAAAGCCGTAACAGGCGTACCGCCAGTAGTATACAGAATTAACGGATGTGTCTAGGAAGTGTAAATGTAAGTGTAGTTGTGCCAAATTTTATAGTGATTGAAGGATACGTGATGTTTTAAGATTTTAAGATTCATTGTCCCAGATCTTAAAATATTCTGATCCAGCACTTCACCAAGTATTAAAAATATGAGAGCAACATGATCCGGGTGCCATAGAGGCCACTAAATTTGTCAAGGCCTCGATTTGTCGGGTCGACGCGCCCCTTGTTCGCGATCAAGCAGTGCCCTAAGCAGCCACAACAACGTGCACATACACAGCCGGCCACGTAGACATGCAGACCGGCCCGCGAATTTAGTGAAGTTTTGTCCTAGATGTTTTGCTCGCCATGACAGACACGATTGCCCACCCCGTAACGAAATGTGTTACGGGGAATAAAGGACCATGTCCTAGCAGTTTGTTTGCAACGGCACAAGAACAATTTTGAATGCTTCCAGAAAAAGCAGGTTGGTGCACATGCAGTGTACACTGTGTTTTCAAAAGCTATAACAGGTTCTGACAAAGTTAATATTAAGGTTACATCTCCTTCTGGACCTAGTGCTGTGTAACGAAGCTCTAATAAACTGTTTGTCTCATTATAAATTCCTGGCCGACGTGTGAGCTTTAACTGACACAGGTGCCCCAGTAATTTCGCTTAACTGCGTTATGTACGCACTGTTAGGCTCACCACGCCTTTCTAAATCTGGCAAGTACCTCACTGCTTACAACGAACAGGAAATTCCAGTACTTATTTAGTGTAGTTTGTCTGTCATTTACCAATCTCACACTAGGACAGTGAATTTTACTGTGCTGAAATCAAGAGACAGTGAGAACATATTCGGTTTAGATGCCTTTCATTTGTTTGGATCTAGCATCCAGGACAATGTGCTTCCGTTATCTGCGTTAGAACCAAAAGACAATGTAGCTAGCTTCCTTGAAGAATTTCCTGAACTATTTTCCGAAGGAATGGGAAAAGCTAGTAACTTTGTGGCGCATGTTACACTGAAAGACAATGCGCAGCCTACGTTTTTCAGGGCCCGCCCCCTTCCAGATGCTTTAAGAGACAAGGTAGACACTGAATTGAAAAAATTGCAATAAAATGCTGTAATTGCTCCCATAAAAGCTAGTCAATGGGCAAGTCCTCTCGTTTTGTTGCCTAAGACTTCTGGTTGTATTCTCATTTGTGCTGAATTCAAGTCTACAGTCATCCACAGACAGTAGTTGACACTTATCCGCTACCACGCCCCGAGGAACTCATGGACACACTTAATGCAACACGATACTTCTCTACAATAAGTTTGCGTGATATCTACTTGCAAATTCCATTCGATGAAAGTGTCATCACTTCTGTCTCTATGCTGTTTGTTTTTGGAACAGAACCTACGACCAGCTTAGAGTCAGAAGTGATGACACTTTCTGCAGGACTTGACCATCATTTTTCAGGAATATGCTCAAGCACTGTTACTGATTTGCTTGACTGATGGGGCTGATAAGTTTTATACCACCTAATGCACTCTTCTGACTTAAGCCATCGTGAGTTCAACTCGATTTGTAAACTGCAGGAAACACTTCACGGCGTTCGCTTCAGAACTGCTAGAAATTCGTCGGGCAATAGACCGCTCCGCTCGAACTACCCACACAGCCGGCACTACTAAGAGTATCCTACGACTGCCACATCGCTGGTAACGGGCTATACACAATGCTGCTGACTACTTTGAAGGTCAATAAAACTTTGAAACATGTGTATGTTTTGTGCGAGCTGTAAACAAATGGTTGGCACTGTTAAAGTTCCAAACCTCTCTTATTCATTTACATCACTTCTTGACGCATATCGACCGAAAATTTCTTGATTTCATCCATTTTGTAGTTATCCATACGCAGTTTACGTATGCAGGCTTTCTTTGCAGGGAGTTCCAAGTTTATACAGTTTTTCTTAGACTAGAAGCGTCCGTTGTCAAGTCAGTAACATTCATGTTACAAGTACCACGGCGCAGATTTCTAATTGAAAAAGGCCATCTCAGGGAATTGTGGAATAGTGAGAACAATTTTCAGCTGTCTAGAAAAGACTTTACCATACGAATCTTCGCCCTGCAGGTTATTTTATACCATTAAGTGACAAAACTCATAGGATACCTCCTAACATCGTGTCGGACCTCTTTCAGAACGGCGTAGTGTATTATTTCAATGTCGTATAGCCTCTAAAAGTAATTGGAAGACCATGCAAAATTAGTGAGCCATGCTGCCTCTATAGAAGTCCATAGTTGCGAAAATTTTGCCGGTGCAGCATTTTGTGTACAAACTGACCTCTCGATTATGTCCATAAATATTCGATGGGACTGATGCGGGCGATGAGGGTTGCCAAGTCATTCGCTCTAATAGTCCAAATCATCTTCAAAATAATCGTGAACAACTGTATCCAGGTGACAAGGTTCAATGTCATGAGAATATATTTATTTATTTTTATTTACTTATTTATTTATTGTTCCGTGGGACCAAATTACGGAGAAGTCTCCATGGTCATGGAGCGAGTCAATACATGAAATTATAACACGATAGTAGAAACAGATAAAATGAAACATAAGAAACATATTTAGGCAACAAGTCGTATGTTTAAATAAAGAAAGTCAACAATGTATCACAGGAATTTGCTTAATTTTTCAACTCTTCCGGGAGCTCCTCGACTGAATAGAACGAGTGAGCCGTGAGGAAACTTTTCAGTTTAGACTTAAAAGTATTTGGGCTACTGCTAAGGTTTTTGAGTTGTTGTAGTAGCTTATTGAAAATAGATGCTGCAGAATAGTATACTCCTTTCTACACAAGAGTCAAGGATGTGCATTCCACATGCAGATTTGATTTCTGCCTAGTATTAACTGAGTCAAAGCTGCTAACTCTTGGGAATAAGCTAATATTGGTAACAACAAACGACATTAAACAAAATGTATACTGTGAGGACAATGTCAAATTCCCAGGCGATTGAATAGGGGTCGGCAAGAGGTTCTCGAACTTACACCACATATAGTTCGAACAGACCGTTTTTGAGCCAAAAATACCCTTTTTGAATCAGAATGACTTCAAATGGTCTCCATGTAACCGTTCCCAATCAATGATAGGTTCCGCTGGGCCAGACAATCCAGTCCATTCTATGTAGACACAGCCCACAGCATTATGGTGCCATCACCAACCTGCACAGGGCCTTCTGGACAACTTGGGGCTCTGTGCAACACTGGAACCCTATCAGTAGCTCGTAGCAAGTGAAATCGGGACGCATCTGCCCAGGCCACGGCTCTACGTCCTCTAGGTTCCAACCGTTACGTTCACGAGAACAGCACAGGTGGTACACACGATATCGAACTTTTAGGAAAGGCACTCGCGTCTATCGTCTGCTGCCATGGTCCATTAATGACAGATTTCGCTGCACTGTCCTAACGTATATGTTCGTAGTATGTTATTACATGCGGTATTAATTTCCTGTTAGTACTGCAATTCTACGCAAACGCCGACGCTCGCCGTCGTTAAGTGAAGACCATGGATCAGTGCGTTCTCCATAGTAAGACGAAATGCCTGAAATGTCGTATTCTGGGAACACTCTTGACACTGAGATCTCGGAATTCTGAATTCACATACTATGTCCGAAATGGAATGTCGCATTCGTCTAACTCTACTTACCAATCCTCCTTCAAAGTCTGTTGCCTCGCGTCGTGCAGCCATAATAACGTAGAAAACTTTTTCATGTGTCTAACCTGAATGGAAACGACAGCTGCGCCAATGCACGGCCAATTTATGTCTTGTGTACGCGACACTATCGCCGTCTGTATGTGTCCATATCTCTATTCCATGACTTTAGTCACGTCAGTGTAGAGCTTAGGCGGCAAGGAACCGTAAACGATTAAAAATGCATCTTCAATGGAACAACAGTAAACTGTGTATCCTTTGTTGAGGAATGTCTTCTGAATTCAAAAACTTCAGCCACTGTACAGTATCTTCAATCCTTACACCAGCATCTTCCGGACTGGTCTCGTATCTGCGTTTAACGGCAGATTGATGCCTTTGCCAAACCCGTGTTACCGTGCAAATAGCTTTGCTTGTACGGTAAACAATGCATTGATACACTCAGAACCATAATCGTCAAAAAACGGAAATTTATACACACATAAAAAAACGTTTTGCCTGAAATCAGTTCCGAGATATCCGGAAGCTGTAAAAAAATTGCAATAGAGATCAACATAAACATCATTTCCGCCATTTTTATTGTGCATGAGAACCACAGATTGCAAGCTGTACTACCATACAGCGTGACCTTCATAGGTGGTGGTCCAGACTGCTGTACACACCGGTACCTCTAATACCTAGTAGCACTTACTCTTGCATTGATGCATGCCTGTATTCGTCGTGGCATACTATCCACTAGTTGATTAAGACACTGTTGGTCCAGAGCGTCCCGCTCCTCAACGGCGATTCGGTGTAGGTCCCGCAGAGTGATTGGTGTGTCACGTCGTTCATAAACAGCCCTATCCAATCTATCCCAGGCGTGTTCCATAGCGTTCATGTCGGGAGAACATGCTGGCCAGTATAGTCGAGCGACGTCGTTTTCCTGAAGGAAGTCATTTACAAGATGTGCACGACGAGGTCGCGAAATGCCGTCCATGAAGACGAATTTCTCCCCAATATGCTGCCCATACGGTTTGCACTATCGGTTGTAGGATGCCATTCACGTATCGTACAGCCGTTACGGCGCCTTCCATGACCACCAGTGACGTACGTCGGCCCCACATAATGCCACCCCAAAACTGCAGGGAACCTCCACCTTCCTGCACTCGCTGGGCACTGTGTCTAAGGCGTTCAGCCTGACCGGGTTTCCTCCAAACACGTCTCCGACGATTGTCTGGTTGAAGGCATATGCGACACTCATCGGTGAAGAGAACGTGATGCCAACCCTGAGCTGTCCGTTCGGTAATGTTGTTGGGTCAATCTGTACCGCGCTGCATTGTGTCGTGGTTGCAAAGACGGACCTCGACATGGACGTTGGGAGTAAAGTTGCGCATTGAGCAGGCTATTGCGCACAGCTTGAGTCGTAACACGACGTCCTGCGGCTACACGAAAAGCATTATTCAACACGGCGGCGTTGCTGTCAGGTAGCGATCATCCACTGCAGTAGTAGCCCTTGGGCGGTCTGAGCGAGGCATGTCATCGACAGTTCCTTTCGGTATCTCCTCCATGTCCGAACAACATCGCTTTGGTTCACTCCGCGACGTCTCGACACTTCCCTTGTTGAGAGCCCTTCCTGGCACAAAAGAAACAACGCGGATGCGATCGAACCGCGGTATTGACCGTCTAGGCATGGTTGAACTACAGACAACACGAGCCGTGTACCTCCTTCCTGGTGGAATGACTGGAACTGATCGGTTGTCAGATCCCCTTCACCTAATAGGCGCTGCTTACACATGGTTGTTTACATATTTTGGTTGATTTGGTGACATCTCTGGGCAGTCAAAGGGACAATATTCAAAGTCATCGTCTATTTTCAGGGGTGATGTAGAACTATTTTTCGTGTGTGTAAATTCTGGACTAGTTGCCTTTCTGCAATGAGCTATTCAAAAGACACATGCAACTTGTTTGTTGTTTACAAGAATTTTTTACTTCGGGTAAAAATATGTGATGTGTATTTTTTCTGGTCTAAAAATATTCTTTCTTTCGAGTACAGATCCGCAGAAGGTATCTTAAATATAAAATGTGAAATGCGACTGGGCAGCAATAGGTACTGTATTCCAACAGAGTAAATGTTTCCAATGAAAGAAAACTAATATTTATGGAAGTGCTGCGGGCGACAGCCACATAAACGAGCTTTCTATAAAAAGGCGTACGTCAGCATTCTGGAAGAAGTATGTAATCCGCGAGTTTAATGCCGGTAGCATGTCGCTTCCTTAAAACAAAAAAAGAAAAAGAAGAAAAAATGCATTCATAAAGCCCAGTTTCTCCTTATTCTGCCAGTTCTTTTTTCTTTTAGGAATGAAAAACTTGAAAGTTGCCTCCAGTAGCTCGCCTCCATTCATTTTACCACAATGCCGTGGCCTACCTGTACGTTCTGGCGCTCAAATATATTGGCGGAAATATTGTGGGTAACAGAGGCCGACATTGTTATCAAACGCGTAATTCCAATTTGTGTGGGCGTACGACTACTGTTTTGTCGCCAACGCGCAATTTCTACGATTTGTGTAAATGTATTTTTTCCAAGCTGGAGAATTTAAGTTGCAGTCCTCCACAGTTCCTTGAGGAGCTCTCCTTTCCATTAAATTTAAGACCTGCGTTGTACTAGTTGCAACCGTATAAAATTTCTGTATGGCTCCCAGGCAATTTTAAAGCTGTCTGAATTACGTTGTGTCATGCAGGTGCTTCTGTGACGTTATTCAAAGCATGATGTCAAAGCAGATCCTTTACGCTTAACTCGTTAATTATGTATGAAAGTGGACGAATTGTTAATAAATTTGCGCAGGGACGTGTCTCACAGTCGGAAGGTATCACAGGTATCGCAGTTTTGTCTACCATAATTTTCAATATGATTTATGTTCCGCAAAGTTTCTGTTCACGTCCTTTTTCCAGACCGTAAGCTTGTCCATATATCAAACGAAAAGTTGATGTGAAAGTTACGAAATTATGTATTAGACGGGGATGTCGTTCATCACGCGCGTAAGAAGTTGCTTTCGTCTTTCTTAATGTTTCAGTGCAAGCTTCTCTCTCTTACGGCAGGTGAAAATTACCATAATAAAACCGCAGTCTCCTAAGCACGACGCTATTAAAGAAATTGCAGACATCTGGGATTTCTACCCACATTTTTCATTGGGTTGATTACACCCTTGTCAATGGGACCAAAGAATGTTATGTTATGCGGGAACCTTGAACAAACCGATGTAATTTCTGTTATGCACCACGGATTTTTCATAATACCATCGCTGCAGCTTACTTAGAACATAGTACCACTTGGTTTTAATTAAAATGCAGCTACTAACAGGGGTCTAGTGTGTGCTGTAATTCTCGAATGGCATATGGGTTACAGTGGAACAGATTTACGCAGAAAAAAGTTAGATAAAATTTTCTCCACCAAGTGAATATTTGGCGTTGTGGATGCAAGAAAGACGTAGAGAAATGTTTCCATACGCAATGGATAAGGAACGGGACTTGGGAAGAAAAGGTCAAACAAGTGAGGAAGGCATAATGTTGATTTTATTAATAACCGTTACTTACACAGTTTGTTCAATATGAGCACCAGAAACGTCGACAAGATGTTGTACATTGCCAGATTTTCACCTGGTGGCCAAAACTGCTTTTCTAGCACAAATAGGCTCTTCACTAATGCATTGACATACCTACCAGGCTTCTCTACCTTACGATAATAACGGCCCAAATTGGACCTCCGTGGGTAGCTGCGCTTTAATTATAACAACCTGATACTATCTGCTGTCTCAGAACTTTTCACAGTTTTTTTTCTGATCATCAATGCTCAGATTATTCTGATGCAGTAGCCTGAGGCACTCATATCTAGCACTGCACCAGTGATTATTTCAACTGCAGTTTCCTGTTACGACCGCAGTCGTAGTATGTTCTCAATAATTCTCTTCGTTTCTTTGTGGCCTTTGTTAGAACTTTTTCACGTTGACTCGTTGCAGAACCTCTTCGTCCTTACTAACCTTCGATTGTCTCCTGCAACGCCATGTTTCAAAGGTTTCTAATTCTTTCATTTCTAGTCTTTCCCTATTTTTCTGTTGTGGACGTAACTGCCTTCAATACGCAGGAAACGTGAATAATAACGCCAGAAGTCACAATCTTTTGTTACGTTATTGAGTTTCACAATGTATTTCGTGCCCTGTGGGTCCATCGTCAGCTGCAAATCGTTTTAATACGTTATTTACGTCTGTCATTGGCTCAGGTGATGCGAAATGTATCTTCCTTTTGTGAGCAGGTTCGATATTAAGATTCGTAATTCGCTGATGAAATAACGGGAGATATGATGAAATGCTTTCCGAAAAGTCGAGAAACAAATTTCTAACGTTTGAATGCCGGCAGACATTGTGTTGTCCATTCTGTAACTGCACACTGCGTCACCCAAGGAGCACGCTTGTTTGTATACTTCAACACGTTAAATGGACATAGTTTAATATGAATGACGAATGATGAAGGATATTATGTAGTGTCAGATGCTAAGGTTTAAAGAATGGTAAACAGGAGGAAATGAAATAAAAATAGTTATGACTATTTAAATATGATCATTTAACATGGATTCTGCCGCAATGATTTCATAGAGGCATATTCTCAGTTTTAACAGATCTGTCACTTTACCATTGCCTTGATTATGCAGCACTATCAAATTATTTTCAACCGTGCTGAAAATGTACTCATTGTCCAGGACATGCTGTGCAGTGACTGAAGTTTCATAATAGTTTTGTCTGGAGGCATTCATGTGTTCTTGCAAATGGGTTCTATTACTGTTGCCTCTTTTCCCTACATGGTAGCCATAACAACTGGAGCGTGATACTTTATATAGCCCACCGTTGTTGTATATTTGGGAATCAGTTTTTAAGGTGTGGATCAATAAGTGTGCCTGCACATCGCTCTGTGAAATACTGGGCAGTTATTAATTAATCAGTTCGTCGTAATCCGTAAACACCACTGTGAAAGAGAATTAACAAGAAAGAGGAAAGAATCACGGCAAACGTTAACAAAGTGTCAGAAACTGTACCACTTACCTGCTGTGTATTATTAATAATCAGACACGATAAAATCAGTATAATAAAGTTAGCAAGAATATCCGTACTTTTGAACATATGTTAAACCTAAAAGTTTTACAAAGTAGCTACGGTTGACTTATTATTACTACTTTAATCAATACATCAGCACAATCATAATTATCAAAGAATTCTCGTTACCTGTTTGCTTCAGGAACTGACAGTGGTCCGATAATGATGTCTGCATGTTGTCAACAGGAAGTTTTAGCCCTAAGAATCGGCTTATTTATAGAAAGGGTGTCTCATATTATATTTATTTTGCCTCTTCATAATTTATTCGAACTTCAAACTTCTTGCTTCATCTGTACAGGAACCTGGTTAGATGCCTATTATTACAATTAAGAAATCCATTCGTCAGCAGGGCTGCCGAGGCTACACTAATTTGGCGGAAACCTGCTTACTGCATCAGTTGCGTGTTTTCCTTGGTAACATTTAACTGTACAACAACAAGATCACTGTTTGCATAGATTTGGTGTCAACCTCGAATTCAAAAATGTATATTTCACGTGTAGTTAACATATTTCGCTCGTATTTACAAGTATATACCCACAGATTCTCCGCAGTTTTACACCGGGTGACTGCTGAAAGGACGTCAGATTTTTCTGTGGTGTTCAACAGTGTGGTACGATATGTGTCCCCAAGACACACTGTCAAATTGTAAGTCCGATGCGGCTTACATTCTTGTGTCGTGGTTGACGCACCGAAAGTCCAAAGTATGAGACAGATAATACTTCACACATTGAAAGTAATCAAAGCCAACTAAATGCAAGAAAGAAATATCAATAGATCGCTCCTGAATATTTGTATATCTGACACCTTCTCTGCACTATCCTCACCACTTGGGCTAGAAGGCTTATCTTACTCTCACATGATGTTTACACAAATAATCAGTGATGTACAAACCGGTTTTGGTTGAAATTGCTCCAGGTGTTCTGGAGCTATGCTGTTACATCATCCCTTTTCACCCGACCCTTAGCCATAGCGGTGCTTAGGGTGTCCCACAGTAACAGAAAATTTTCCAGACAGCAAGTGATACATGAGCAAACTGTGGAAGAAACTATTTCACGTACTTCAAAATACGCTCATATGCCACTCTCTTTGCACCACAAACTCACTCCCCACTTCCTAGGCACGAAACTGCATCGTGATACTCACAAATGAATCGAGAGGCTTCGAAAGCAAAGGATTCGGTACTAATGTCGGTGCAATCAAATATTTCTACGTGTTACAGCCTGTCACCCCCACACTTAGGAGTCATGAGACTATATCATCTCCTAAGTACACTCCTGGAAATTGAAATAAGAACACCGTGAATTCATTGTCCCAGGAAGGCGAAACTTTATTGACACATTCCTGGGGTCAGATATATCACATGATCACACTGACAGAACCACAGGCACATAGACACAGGCAACAGAGCATGCACAATGTCGGCACTTGTACGGTGTATATCCACCTTTCGCAGCAATGCAGGCTGCTATTCTCCCATGGAGACGATCGTAGAGATGCTGGATATAGTCCTGTGGAACGGCTTGCCATGCCATTTCCACCTGGCGCCTCAGTTGGACCAGCGTTCGTGCTGGACGTGCAGACCGCGTGAGACGACGCTTCATCCAGTCCCAAACATGCTCAATGGGGAACAGATCCGGAGATCTTGCTGGCCAGGGTAGTTGACTTACACCTTCTAGAGCACGTTGGGTGGCACGGGTTACATGCGGACGTGCATTGTCCTGTTGCAACAGCAAGTTCCCTTGCCGGTCTAGGAATGGTAGAACGATGGGTTCGATGACGGTTTGGATGTACCGTGCACTATTCAGTGTTCCCTCGACGATCACCAGAGGTGTACGGCCAGTGTAGGCGATCGCTCCCCACACCATGATGCCGAGTGTTGGCCCTGTGTGCCTCGGTCGTATGCAGTCCTGATTGTGGCGCTCACCTGCACGGCGCCAAACACGCATACGACCATCATTGGCACCAAGGCAGAAGCGACTCTCATCGCTGAAGACGACACTTCTCCATTCGTCCCTCCATTCACGCCTGTCGCGATACCACTGGAGGCGGGCTGTACGATGTTGGGGCGTGAGCGGAAGACGGCCTAATGGTGTGCGGGACCGTAGCCCAGCTTCATGGAGACGGTTGCGAATGGTCCTCGCCGATACCCCAGGAGCAACAGTGTCCCTAATTTGCTGGGAAGTGGCGGTGCCGTCCCCTACGGCACTGTGTAGGATCCTACGGTCTTGGCGTGCATCCGTGCGTCGCTGCGGTCCGGTCCCTGGTCGACGGGCACGTGCACCATCCGCCGACCACTGGCGACAACATCGATGTACTGTGGAGACCTCACGCCCCACGTGTTGAGCTATTCGGCGGTACGTACACCCGGCCTCCCGCATGGCCACTATACGCCCTCGCTCAAAGCCCGTCAGCTGCACATACGGTTCACGTCCACGCTGTCGCGGCATGCTACCAGTGTTAAAGACTGCGATGGAGCTCCGTATGCCACGGAAAACTGGATGAGATTGACGGCGGCGGTGCACAAATGCTGCGCAGCTAGCGCCATTCGACCGCCAACACCGCGGTTCCTGGTGGGTCCGCTGTGCCCTGCGTGTGATCATTGCTTGTACAGCCCTCTCGCAGTGTCCGGAGCAAGTATTGTGGGTCTGACACACCGGTGTCAATGTGTTCTTTTTTCCATTTCCAGGAGTGTATTTTATAAATTTAATTGTACGGATTATTACTATTGTACCACAAAATTTTGTCAAAAGTGCTCCAGACCTTCCTGAGCTGTACTACTATGCAGTATCTTAAATATTTCCCAGTCCAGAACCCTGCGGAAAGTAGGTGGTTCTTAGTTCTACAGTGCTTCTTTCCAGATACTAAGTAATTTTTGTACCAAGTTACGTTAAAATCGACCCAGTGATTCAGCAGGAGATATAAAATGTACGTACCTGCGTAACACATACAGAAATATATATGAATTTCTGTAAGTATGTGCAGAGTATATGGATTTAATGTTCAGTGTTCTCTATGCGCATATGATACGTTGAACGCTGCAAACGTCAAAAATAAGAAATTTGAATTTATATCGAAATCAATGTTTTTAACTACAAATTTAAATAGCAGTGGTATCGTAAATATTTCATAGAGGCAACTGATTGCCTCATGCACGTCTGACGAGTTGTTGGACTGTATGGAAATCACAAATGTAAAATGTAACACTTTAAAAGTTCTCTGAGCGATTTTTCAGAAATATAAAATTTTCTCTTTTTGAAAAAGTATAGTATGCCTATTAAGATCTGTAGCACCCAAATGCAAGTATTCAGTGCACTTATATTCCGAAATTTCTGGTCAGAGCGGCAAAATAGCTAAACATCAGAAAGAGTTTCTTACTGCTTTAAAAAAATTCTCATTTTACATTTCTAAAAGAGTTTATTTCTTTTTCTCCAAGAGGGACGGAACTGCGAAATCGTGTTGATCTTTCGGGCTTTTTTTCGTGGATCCTTGCTCACTACTCGTCGTTGTGAAATGAGATTAAAAAGGTCTTTCACAACTACAGGTCGAATAGTTAGGAGCCTCACCCTGAATATATCAGTCTCTGTGGCTAAAAAGTGATGCTCAGAGTCTATCTATGATGTTTCGGTAAATGCGGCGTTATTCAAGCGATTTACGTTATAATAAAAGTTGAGATACAACGACTGTCGACGGGAATATGTGAGATTCTATGAGCTTTAGCAGAAACTGCTAGTCAGAAAATCATCAGTGAGAAATTATTCTAGCGCGAAGATTACAGGCTGGGAGGATACCACAAGAATGAATATCAAATTTGATTGCAACGGAACATAACGAGATATTTTGAATGTGTGAATGTGATTTGAATTTGTGTTTTCTGTGTGTGAATCAACATCTATTGTGAGATTACTTACGACTGTAAATTCAGGTATTACAGTGTACGTGATTAATCCAGTGCCCAGAATCTCTCAGCCAACAGTCCAGTAACGCACATTTGTAGTAATAGTCTTGTTGCAACTTAATGTATGACTGTTTAATTACTATGAGATTAAATACAGAGAATGGTTAGTGTAGTGAGTGCATAGTGGTGTAGCATGTTTACCAGGCAGGATTCGGATTTGTGTATTCTGTTATTATTCGTCACCGAATGCTGTCTAAACGTGTATAACAGTAAAACACACACACACTGTAGGGGTGCAAATACATATGGTGGTCAATGGGAGTTGGTAATATACATCCTTAATGCTGATTTGAGAAGACGATGTCGTATGATTTCTGTTTACCTAAATATTCAGGGTGTAAATTTTAAGTAGACAAACCAGGAATAACTCGAAAAATAAGCTTCACACGAAAAAATGTGTAGAATCCAAAGTTGATTATTTTAGAGGGGGACATCTGCTCGAGCTGAAATTAGCCCACCACTTCAGGCCCCTGGGGGTGGGGCGGTAGGTAACTTTAAAGTTTCAAATGGGAACCCCCATTTTTAATTGCAGAATCAGATTCTACATAAAAACTACGTACATTTTGTCTTAAACATGTGATTTTGTTCTTGGTAGCTGACGCTGTAATTTCAGAAATTCTTAAAGAGGAATACGTTCATCTTTACTTAGCGAGTGGGTTAGTCTTTTCCTCAGTCTTTTAATTCGTATACTCAATGAGTTAATAAGTTCACTCGTTAGTAAGTAGGATGTCTGGTTAGTCAGTTAGCTAGTCAGATGATCTGTTTGATGATTAAAAGTTATGTGGCCTCATCACGAAACAAACAAAACTCATCCGAATTTTCGAAAAAATGTGATATTTGGATTTAACATTTGTAAAACTCTAATACCCCTCTCTCTCTCGAACCCTACGCTATGGCGAGGAGGGAGAGTTTTAGTTTTAGCGAATCAAAATTTACATAGTCAATAAGTATTTTTTATTTATCCGTAACCATTTTCCACGCAAAAATGAGAACATGGATTTTCTTGAATTACAGCGCCAACTACGAAGAATAAAAAAAAATGTTTAAGACAAAAAGTATGTAGTTTTTATGTAGAAACTGATTCTGCAATAAAAAGTTGGAGCTCACACTTGAAATTTTAAAGTTGCCTCCCGCCCCACCCCCAGGGGGCTGGGGTGGCGGGCTAATTTTAGCACCAGCAGATGTCCCCGTGGAAAATAATCAGCTTTGGATTATACACATTTTTTGTGTGAAGCTTATTTTTCAAGTTATTCGGGTTTGTGAACTTAAAATTTACACCTTGTATATAAGGCAGAGACTTGAATTCTCAAATAGTAGGTTGGGATTCGGAAACTAAGCAGACGTGTAGAAAACCCACAACTGGATTTTACTGAAAAGCCTCATGAGAGTCTACTCTTGGTACGGCTTTTAAGAACTTATTGGCAAGAAGTTAAACTAATCTGTAACTGTAACAATAAAGCCTGGTTTGTGAACCTACCAGCGCCTGCTACTGCATAATACCATTTTCACAGCCGAAGTCTGTTGAAAGGCAGGCTCCCTCTGAAACCAGTAACAAGATCGTATCAAGGAGGAGGGAACCTTCGAAACACACAAACACACACACATCTGTAGCTACAGCTTAGATACATGTGTGTGTATTGAATGTTCCTCTTAAAGTGTAAACCCACGGGTAGCTCTGTGTTGCTCTGAGCTGAATCTTTGTGGCGTGTTGAAAGCTAATGCATGTGTTGCTTTTACGATTCAAAATATTAATCAATGGTACAGGTAGGATTCTTGCTTTACTGAAACACTAAGTTAGAATGATGCCAAGTGCATCAAGTAGAAAAACCGAAAGAATAATCATATCTCCGAAATATACGTTGGTGTGGTGTACCTGTCGAGTAGAATGGCTTAGTTTCGACAGAGGTGTCGCTATGTCCAGGTGGAGAGTCCAGCAAAAGCAATGACTATTTTCTGAAAATTGTAAGACAGTCCTTCAGAAGTCACTTTGAAAATTATTCTCTCTCATTTTGCCAGATTGTCTTACATCGATTACAAGGATTTTACAACCAAACAGTAGTTGTCGATTTTTTTGTTTTTATTTATTTTTTTATTTTCTGTCCTATATTGCTCTGAGGCTCATGAAGAAAGATATAAAGCTCTGGAAAAACTAATCTACTGAAAGCTATTACTGACGTTGTTGTATACGAATGTCTCGTAACATTTATCGACTACAGAGCTCTTACTCGCAAGAAATGATAAATTGTGGTTTACACGCAATTCGTGCACAAAACATGATCGAATGGCTATTTACACAGTATTTTAGGGGGTAACGAGAAGCTTCGTCTCCACATCAACTACGAATTTCTCTGTAGTATTGTCTGTTAATGACACCTCCTCTACACGTTTCCTTTTCCGTATAATTTCCTGAATCTGTTTAACCAGTGAGGTTCATCTCCCTCGCCACTGAGAGCACCCAGTCTCGTAGATATCCCTCGGTAATGCTGCAGGGCTCTCACGAACAGTTCTAAATTTTTCTTTCGCAGTTTTGCGAGTTTCATTTTCGCACATATTTCGTACTATGCGTTAATCTTTTTTCCGTTTACACAACTCATGCTCGATTTTACAAAACGGTAGCGGCTTTGCACTCTGCTTCTCAATTAACTACAAATTTATAGCCTATTCTTTTTCACTGAAAGCTGTTACTGTACATGTTTTCTTTGTTCTTGGAGTGAACTCTACCTTTGTTCTGGACTTATATTAGCACAACGAACATCGTTCGAACCAAAGCTCACGGAATTGACTGCGTTATATTTCGGTTCCACTAACGTTTCCTTAATTTGTAACCAAATGTCGATATCATTCGGATAAACGTCCTAGAAATTAACTAATAAATATCACATTTGTAGATCTTTAGCAGAAGTAGGTGATTTCGACTGCATACCAAGTTCTTCATATTTCGTCTTTAAAAGGTTCAGAAGATTAATTGGATTCCGCATTAACGTGAAACTCTGGAACCTGTACAATGGCCGAGACTGTTACAAAAATATACGAACAATTTACAAAGAAAATTTAGTTTTTTATTTCTATTGTTAACATCTGGCGATACATCAAAGGCAACTGTTAATTTTTAGGGATATTAAATGAGTCTCTAATTCCAAGGAATAGGAACTGTGAGCAACTTTGTCAGAGAAACTGTGCATACGTTGGCTGCTGCAGCTATGTTTGGGATATACATTTCTCCACCTGGCGAGATACGAATCTGGCAAATTTCAACATGTTTTTAAGAAATACTGGCAAACCATCTTAGCACCTAAATTTTTGACTTAGTCTTTCTTTTGGTGTATTCTACCTGTGTAAAATAATTTCAAGGCATGATTGGACAGTTAGTTTAGTTTTGCTCGTACATGAGTTAACTGTAAACACTAGAGGAATGAATTTTTATTGGTGGTAAATATTGATCACTTATAATTTACGACATAGCACATAATAAGTAATCAGAAGTGAATAAGCAGAGACCATATGTTTATATGTCCGTCTGACTCTCCCACAACTCTACCCAAACAAGACTCGAAAGCAGCTGTACATTTGTTAATACCCTCCCCTGCCCCTCTTTACACATTCCCCAGACAGCATTATTAGCGGATTGGTGAAGTGCCGCTTTGTCTTCTATTCAATCATCGTCTGTAATAGCCCACACATATTTAATAACCTTTCCACGCGGTCAGTGAGGTTAGTAACAACAATGATGATCATCAGAAATCGTTCGACCACGTGCCACCTAACCCTGAACGTTTCACTTTTCGCAATTAAAGTTGTCAAGTAATATTTTACCCATTGATGTGCCTCTTCTGAACAAATCTGTTACGTACATTCGAAAAAGACGTTCATGCTGGGTGGTCAGGGACACAAATTGTTAGGATGTTGCAGGGTAAGATGTGCAGAGAAATATCTGTCAAGAAAAAAAAAATAGATCTGTCGTATCGTTTCCGGTTCAATTAGCAGTGAAGTTAGTTGAACAGTGGCGCACGAAAACTCTAGTGGCCTGTCAGAAACAGTGTCACCGATCGTGCTCTTTGTGTGTTTTCCTCGAACCGAGCCGAAGTAGCTTTTGCCCGCCCATCTTAAATCTGTTAGTCTGAGAAAAGCTTACTGTAACAGTTAAACATGATCTGTATAAGTCCTAACTCACGGATCCACAGTTGTCTCTGTATTACCACATTTAAGCGCGTACAATTACTTCAATTTGCACGCATTAAGATCTGAATGGCTAAAGTTAGGTCTAATTAAATCGGAAACGGCGCAACGTACAATTTCGTTTTTTAACTGTTGTTTCTCAGTACAACCTTGCAACACACCTACAAGCTTTACAGTCTGTTTCTGAGCACCGTGTATAAAATTTAGGTCCTTAACAAGGCAGTTCATTTAAATACCAGTCTACTCTTATTCATACCATGGGAAAAGCATATCACACATCACACACACACACACACACACACATATATATATATATATATATATATATGTATACGCTGAATAAAATAACCAATTAATGTAGTATTTTGAGCAAAACAGTTGAACCGTTCTTTGGAAATTTTGCTTCTGCGTGCACGTATTTTGAATAATAATTATACGGGCGGCAGGATAACACGACCATAAATTCACTGCAATTCAGCCGTTAGACGCGCCCGTGTGCTTTATTTCATGGCCGAAACTTTTTGAGCATTGTCAACCCAGCCATCGGCGTATTTTGTGTTATGGGCTATGTGGTAACGGCTGACATTTGTCAGTTTGTACAGCCTCTGCTCTCTGAACGTCACATCAAAAGAACAGGCGTTTTGGTAGATGTAAAAGCAGCTCAGTCATTCAATTTTGTATATGGCTGATATAATCAATTTATAGCTTTTGGTGCAATTATACGGACGCTTTTACGAAACTTTGTTTCCAGAGGGCTACGCTGCATTACGTCCATTACTCTTCAACATAGTACTCATTTAACGACGCGTTTCGTTCGGCATACATTGTGATCATCAGGAGTAAATTCTGGATCCCTTAAAGGAAATGCGAATAAATATGTAAAAATGGCTCGTCAACGTACATTTCGGTGTATAAAGAGGCCTACAGAGAATAACTAACTTGTGTATCAGATGTCGTTACTAAAGCTCGGATGTCCAAGATATTGTTTTACAAAGATACACTTACGTTGTAGTTTTCCGTCAAAGGCTGTTGGTGCAAGGTAATCTATGTATATTGCATTTATTTGTCTTTTGGCGTTACAACATCATTCAGAGTAGACATTAAGTTTCACATATAAAGCGGAACAATGTTAAGAGGATAGAATAGTCATAGTTCTATAGCACTGCACGCCTCTACATAGGCCTGCACTTTCATTACTGTGTAAGTTTGAGTAATTAAGACTTAAACGCTTTTCTTATGCAGTGAGTGTTGAAAAGAACTACCAGATCTGAGGGATATATTTGTTAAACACATACAAATAAATGATCTTCTCGCACTAAGATAGTACATTTAATAGTTACTGTTCTTTTGAGAGCATGGATTGTGGCGATGAACATCTCTTTAGAATTATCGATTGTTGATCCTGCCGAGTAGCGTGTAGTATGAGTAAGACGCCTTCAATAACTGTAACAGAACAAACACTAGACATTAATGTTTCTTCCTCACTACCGAAAAACTAAAGTTAACATTGCAGTTTCCATTTTGAAGCACGTGCACAAACGCTGTTCTGTTTATCTATACCTATTCTTCTACATTTAAAAATATTTTACCATTCTTTTAAGTTTCGCATGATGTGTAAGTGAAAAATTACAAAACTGAAAACGTTGGATGTAAATAAGTAAATTAAACCTTCTTCAATTATTGTACATATTACTTTAACTAATATGGCATAAATGTAAATAATGTTTAAGTAATAGCTTGATGTATAATTTTACCTTTGGTAATCGAAACAGTTCGACATTGACGATATGTGACTCAGTGAAATAATTATTTTTATTGAAAACGTAATGATACAACAACCATTTACCAGCTGCCTCTGAGGTCCAACTGTGGTTCAATGGTTAATGGTACTAGGATGTCGTGGGTTCACTTTCCGGTAACCGTCACTGAATTTTGAGGCTCATTCTGCCTGGAAACGTGTTCACCTTTCCTCAAGAAAGACAACGAAAATCTGCTTCTGTAAATAATCAGTGCATTTAACACCCAAATCTCCGATAGAGACTTAAATGGAATAGCTTCCACTTGCCACACGTCATGTGTTTTAATTAACTGTTCGCATCGCATAATAATTTAGTAGTAATCAGTACTTCATACCGTGCTCTACCGCATGGTTAGATTCAAGAAACATTTTACTGTGATTCTCACAAACTGAGTACGTAGTAAACTCTATTAAAGGAATGACAAACGTCTGAATGTCAGGGTCAACAACTTAGTTTTCAACCGACGTAAAATCAGTGAGCGAATTGTGGGGCAGGGAGTAGCCATTAAGCACGTACTTCATGTGTCTGAACGAGATACGTTCAAAAGTTATCCACGCTTTAAAAAAGAAGAGACTGAATAAGTGCATTTTTTCATTTCTTGTATTTAGTCCTTTAGTCCACAAGGTTGCGTACTCACTCCTACAATAACGTTATGTGCCATTTAAAATCCGTCTCATACAATATCTCCGAGAGATCAAATGACGCAATAGCCTCTTGTAAAGAGTTTATTGTGAATGTTGGACGGTAGTCGAGGATGTGGTCGCAGTTTCCAACTTGTGAGCAGCCAGTCTAATACTCGGTGCAGCACTTCCGCGCACAGGTACTCTCAGGTGATATCCATGACTGGACCTTCTTATATTTGTGCTTCTAAGTGCAGAATCAGCCTCCGGTGGTAGTGTACTTTTCTTTACTAAGACATGTAGTTGCTGACACCACGAGTTCTTTAATAACCACACACCGCATGGCAAAAATTTGCAGAGACGGTCGTTTTCATAACTCCGTGGATGGTACTATGCCTCCATTGTCCCGCCTGGACAGTGCCATTTGCAGGAATTCTCGACGCAGCCGCTACTGCTTCACACCTTCGCCACGGAGATGCAGCCATGGTCATCCTTCCTCGTGGAAGTGGCGTGCCACTTCGTGCTCTCCACCTGCCTGGGAGCTGTGTGACAATGTGCTGGCTTCCTCACTCCCTCTGGTGCCGCCATCTCTTATAATCCTTTGTTTTTCCATTTGTGATTTGGATAGTGCTACTCTCCATAAATGTTAATACAGGCCCTGCCTCTACCTTCGCACCACATCTCACGAGATCTACCCCTGAACCACTCCTTACTGGCTCTACCCCAACGTCCATTCTTGTGTTCCAGCGCAGATAATTCACATTCCTTCTCCCAGTCCTATGTATTATCGTGCTCCAGCGCACTTCACACGTTCCAAAACGTGCTTATTCGCGCATTAAAGAATGTCACTCACAACACTCTGGTCTTCCGATCGGCCTTCTGAATTTCGTGAGGAGTCTAGTCATATGTTTTGGCTCTGAGGCAGTAATCCCAAGAGATTATTGGCTTGAGGTGTGTATTTTTTTCTGCCTACATGTAGATGCAATGCCTGCCACAGTAGCTCTGCATGCATTAGATGTCACATGCCAGTCGAGAAGCAGCTGTCGTTCGTAGCTTCCACACCAATGGCCATCGATGACAACGATTCCAGGATACTGCTCTCAATGGTCGCTGTAGACTCACTGGACTCCAAGCCGTTGCGATGGTCGCACATTTGTTTCTTGGGAGGGGAGGATGGGTAGCAGATGCAGTGCCAACTCGGATGGGCTCAAAACAGCCAAGATGATCCACGTCTTTGCCGTGGAGGGGAAAAAATTCTGTATCAGAAGATAGTCCGCCAGCAATATGGGTCGTTTCTATGGGCTTGCGAATCACGGACCTGTTGGCACCGTGTCATCAAGGAAGAAACACAACAGACCGAATGGCAACGATAGGGACCTCCGACCACTGAGTCGTTGGAACTAAACATTACGTTCAAGATAACAACAACTGCAACTTGTTACCGTCACAGGAAATTGTGTCAGCCGCCACTACTACAAGCTGCCAGTGGGAGGCACGACATTCACAGCACTGCTTGCGTCCAGGAGATAACATTCCCACAAGTAGGCAGTCCTCCATTTCTCTGCCACAACAAGCGAGTTCGGTCCCAGCCACTAAACCAATTTGGTCTTCACTACCAAACAAGTCGAGTAGCAGCTGTTCCTTTCCAGCCAAAGAACCTCTTCGGCCCCAGAAAACGAGCCTGATTCTACAGCAAACCATTTCGGCGCCAATCACCAAGTCTGTCAGACTGAGCAACCAAACCAAAACGCAGTCCAGCTGCTGATCCAGGACGATTTCGTCTGCGCCGTCCTCAGGAACAGCCACCTGGTTTGCAACGAGCCTTCACGTCGTCCACCAATGGTCCTTGAAGACTCCAGCCTCGAACTCGTTCTCCGTCTTCACCAGCCCCGTCCGTCTGCGCTGCCATTTCGCCAACGACGTGCCTTTGCCTCACTCAACATGGGCTCTGAGAAAACCGGCCTTTACACTTGGTATCAAATTACTATAGGCTTGATTATTGTTAATTATTTACAGCAGCTCAGCTTGTAGCCTATCCGCACATAGATCACAGTTACTGTGCTTCATTACAGACACCTAATCAAAAACTGTCATCGACTAACAAAACTGTCAGACAAAGCGGTACATACTGCGTTCAGAAGATCTTTTTGTATATTAAATGGCTAATTCTACGGCTTTTCCGTCGTCTTTATGGACGCTACTCGTAGTAATATGTATATTGTTACCCGTTTACTTGAGAATCTTTTCTTTCTATGTGCACCATGGCCCGGTAACAACATCATAGGCGATTATTTATTTTGTATAAAATTTTGTCAGAGAATTTGTAATAAATGTTGCTATAAGAATGGAATTAAGTACAGTTATGTTTTAGAGTTATGAAGTATTGCGACTGATGAGACAGCTATAACCAGAAGAAGGGTTGACAATCGTTCCTAAGAAGGCCGTAAAAGCAGTGAGGATAACGAGCATCTCGGATGCCACAGTAATCGATCAATTGATGGCGTGAAAAATGCCGAAGAAATAATTATGAATAACCGCAGCGTTACAATAAGAAGAATCCCATCATACGGTGGCAAATGAGGTGCTTCATGCTATTACTTTTTTCTTTCTTTTTATTTTGGGTATGAAAAGTGTGAACACAAATTTCGTTCCACAGGTGATGAAATAAGAACAAAACAGGAAGGTGTGAGTCACTCAGGAGTCGATAGATGAAGTCAACAGCCATGCACATCCATTGAAAGGCGTCTTAACAGGTGACGAGACATGGGGTTACGGATGTGACGGCGACACTATTGCTCTATCTTCCCACTGGAAGCATTCTAAACATCAATGACCAAATAGAGTTCGACAAGTGGGGTCGAATGCCCACTGTGCTCTTGTGGTATTCATTTAATACGGTTTATTGCAGGAGGAGTTTCTGCGACAAGATGGAAGGTTCTGAGGCCGACATTTTACAGCTAAAGATGAGATTAAAAATTCATGGTCAACAGAGCTAAAAACTATCCCTGAGATCGTGTTCCAGATGTCTCGGACATTGGAAAGAGCTCTGGCAGAAATGTATAATATCTAATAGGAGTATGTAGAAGAGGATAACATTAATGTAGAAGAATTAATTAAATTCTGTACAACAAACAAAATCTTTTCGTTATTTTTTGAACACATATCTAATACTATATATTTTTTTCTTTTAATATCTCTGATATTAATATAGAGCAACTTTAAATACATAGTGTTGTCGCAGTACTGACCGAGATGAAGGTGGGCCGGTTGATCTGGAGCAGGCCGCCTGCTGTAAGCACCAGCGACCTCTGCGCACGACACATGAGGAGGGAGAGAGCGCGTTTGAAACGCCCACTGGCCTCCACCCAGGCGCAGCTGTACGCCGCCTCCGCCACCGCCTCGCTCTGTCAGTCACAATCACTGAGCTACACTCCGTAGGACATACTAACGACTAACTATGCGGACAGGGCCATTTAAGTAGAACATTAATTTACAAAAATGTAAACATTACTTTATTTTATGTATTAACATGTATTCTAGCACTATTTTAACAGTAGTGGACACCAGAAGATCCTGAGGAAGATCTCAGAAGAGGGTTCGAAACGCTGCCAAATAACTCAGAAGATTTTAACTTCAGTGACAACGGCCACGAAAGCCTGCATAATTACATAACATGTTTTGAGTTCGCTGATAAACTCCTTGTAACCAACATGAAATTATATGAAGGAGTGGTGCCTGTTCTTTCGGACATGACCACGTGGGATCCTCAGCTGTGATACATAAACGTAAATTGAAGGTGGAGGGGGAGGAGGGGAGACAGGAAAGGGAACTGATTACTGATGTCGGCCACATATGAACGTTACAAGGAACCGGCGGCAAGGCGTGAAAATATGTACCGGACCGTGATCTGAACCCAGGATGTCCTGCTTGCTAGGCCGGTGCCTGGACTGAGTGTTATGACAATTACTCGGACTATCTCGGCACGCCCCACGCGCCACCTATCTCTAGGCCCGTCCAGCTGTGATACTGAAGATGGACAGGAAGAGAAAGGGAATGAAAGGAAGGGATTACTAATTCTGCGTAATGTCTCGATGCGGTTGACATCTGTAACGCCTTTCCTTTCTTTCCTCTGTCCCCCCCCCCCCCCCAAATCACCAATCATCAGTTTATATGTGTGTATGATAGCTGCGGATTGTACGTGATGTATGTTCTTTCAGACATGTCCAAAAGAGCAGATATCACGCATTCATATAACTGATTTGCCCGGACTCACAATAGGCCCACCTTCTTCAGTGCGGATGTACAAGTACGTCCGACCTCTTGCGGGAATGTCAGAGTAGCGAGCATACAGGACATGAGTGAGGACTGCAGATAGGTGGCGCTCGGTGGGAATGTGGATTGGTCGTAAGGAGTCACGGCATAGCCCGTGCAGCTGCGATAACACTGCGTAATGGATTGCGCAGTAGTTAATGCACCTGCCAAATAAGCAGGATCTCGTTGGTTCGAATCCCGGTGCAGCACACATTTTCACTCGTCGCCGCTCATTCGGCGTGACGGCCCTATGCAGCTGATTTCAGTAACCCCTTCCTTTTCCTGTCATTTCTACCACCCCCCCCCCCCATCCCACTACCAACTTCAGTTTACAATATTAAATCGCCATGCGTTCATATCCAACATTACTACCATGTTCAAATATTAGAAAACATCGAGAAAAACAGAGATTCACCACGAAATATGTATAATATTCCCAAAGCTTATAACAGACGAATACAAGACGCTAATGTGCGAAACCCTTTGTCTTTGCAATTTCTGTCTGCTGTAAAATAAACACGTTCAGCATAAATCCAATGTTGTTACAAAGAATTTGTCCATAGGACTACAAAAATGAAAGTATGTAAAGCGTAACAAATGCAGCAGATCCATCATACGACTAAAACAAAATGAAGCGACTCCCGAACAGGCCATTAACGCCCAACGGTCACTGACCGGACGCCGCGTCATCCTCAGCCCATAGGCGTCACTGGATGCGGATATGGAGGGTCTTGTGGTCAGCACACCGCTCTCCAGGCCGTATGTCAGTTCCCGAGACAAGTCAGTTCTCAATCAAGTAGCTTCTCAGTTTGCCTCACAAGGGCTAAGTGCATACTGCTTGCCAACAGCGCTCGGCAGACTTGATGATCACCCATCCAAGTGCTAGCCCAGCCCGACATCACCTAGCTTTGGTGATCTGACGGGAACCGGTGTTATCACTGCGTCAAAGCCGTTGGCCATCATACGACTTCATTTTGTGTGCCACGGTCAACATATAAGTTTCTAAAAGGCTTACATGTTTCAATGAAATATCAATTTCGTGATCTGAGTAAATCTGAATTTCGTCTCATTACTCAGCATATTAAATGCCGTCACCCCAGAACTTTGACTTTTAGGACTTCTTGAAACATGGCCATATACACTCATATTAACGTCCCCAAATTTTATAACATTTGTCCCACAATGAACCATGTGTGGGGTGGATTGTGTGACTCAGTCATACTGGTAGCTGTACCGCAGGTGTAACCACCAGAGAGGAATCTGTTCAGAAGCCAGTCACATGTGTGGTTTCTAACATGCTTTTCAGTTGTTGCAGGGGCAACAGTCTGGATAATTTGACTGATCCGGCCTGATAACACCAGCAAAAACGTCCTTGCTATGCTGATACTGCGATGGACAAAGGAAAACTACAGCCATAATTCTTCCGGGGGGCACGCGGATGTACTGTATGACTCAAAATTGTGTATTATTTATTGGATGTGAAATAGTCCTCCAATCGGATCTTCGGGCGGGGACTACTGGGGAGCCGGCCGGTGTTGCCGTGCGGTTCTAGGCGCTTCAGTTTGGAACCACGTGACCGCTACGGTCGCAGTTCGAATCCTGCCTCGGGCATGGATGTGTGTGATGTCCTTAGGTTAGTTAGGTTTAAGTAGTTCTTAGTTCTAGGGGACTGATGACCCCAGATGTTGAGTCCCATAGTGCTTAGAGCCATTGGAACCATTTGGACTACTGGGGAAGATGTGTTCATCAGGAGAAACTCTGGCATTCTACGGACTAGAGCGCGGAATGTCAGATCCCTCAATCGGACAGATTGAAAAAAAAAAAGAAAATGAATTTTCTGAAGTTAGATATAATGTTACTTAGTGAAGCTTCGTGGCAGGAGAAACAAGTTTTACGGTCAGGTGAACACAGGGCTATAAATACAAAATCAAATAGTAGTAATGCTAGAGTATGTTTAATAACGAAGAAAAAAATAGGAATGCGGTTAAGCTGCTATGAACAGCACAGCGAACGCATTATCGGAGACATGACACACAAAGCCCACAACCGGCGCGGCAGTACAACGCTATATGCCAACTACCTATGCAGATGATGTAGAGATTGAAGAAATGTATGATGAGAGAAAAGAAATTACTCACAAAGTTAAGGGGGATGAAAATTTAACTGCGAGGGCGAAGTTGAAGAAGAGATGGGAGAATGATGCTGCGAGAAAAATTTGAGGGAGTACTGAAAGACCTGAAAAACCTGAGCCGAAACAAGGCCCCGCGAATAGACAACATTATGTTAGAACTACTCTACCATCTGGTGAGCAAGATGTATGAGACAGGCGAAATAACTTCAGACTTCAAGAAGAATATAGTAATTCCAATCCCAAAGAATGCAGGTGTTGACAGATGTGAAAATTAAAGAACCATCACTTTAATAAGCCACGGCTGCAAAATACTAACACGAATTCCTTACAGACGAATTGAAAAACTGGTAGAAGCCGACCTCGGGGAAGATCAGTTTGGATTCCGTCGAAATGTTGAAACACATGAGGCAACACTGACCCTATGACTTATCTTAGAAAATAGATTAAGGAAAGGCAAACCTACGTTCCTAGCATTTGTAGACTTAGAGAAAACTTTTGACAATATTGACTTGGCGAAAGGCTATTTACAATTTGTACAGAAACCAGATGGCAGTTACAAGATTCGAGGAGCATAAAAGGGAAGCAGTGGTTGGGAAGGGAGTGAGACAGGGTTGTAGCCTATCCCTGATGTTATTCTATCTGTATATTGAGCAAGCAGTAAAGGAGACAAATGAAAAATTCGGAGTAGGAATTAAAATCCATGGAGAAGAAATTGAGGTTCGCCGATGGCATTGTAATTCTGTCAGGGACAGCAAAGGACCTGGAAGAGAAGCTGAACGGAATGGACAGTGTCTTGAAAAAAGGATATAAGATGAACATCAACAAAAGCAAAACGAGGATAATGGAATGTAGTCGAAATAAATCGGGTGATACTGAGGGTATTAGATTACGAAATGAGACGCTTAAAGTAGTACATGAGTTTTGCTATTTGGGTAGCAAAATGACAGATGATGGTCGAAGTAGAGAGGATATAAAACGTAGACTGGCAATGGCAAGGAAAACGTTTCTGAAGAAGAGAAATTTGTTAAAATCAAGTATAGATTTAAGTGTCAGGAGGTCGTTTCTGAAAGTATTTGTATGGAGTATGGCCATGTATGGAAGTGAAAAGAGGACGATAAATAGTTTGGACAGGAAGAGAATAGAAGATTTCGAAATGTGGTGCTACAGAAGAATGCTGAAGTTTAGATTGGTAGATTTCATAACTAATGAGGTCCTGAATAGAATTAGGAAAAAGAGAAATTTGTGGCACACCTTGACTAGAAGAAGTGATCGATTGCTTGGTCATGTTCTGAGGCATCAAGGGATCACCTATTTAGTATTGGAGGGCAGCGTGGAGGATAAAAATCGTAGAGGGGGACGAGGAGATGAATACATTAATCACATTCAGAAGGATGTCGGTTGTGTTTATACACTGAAGCGTCAAAGGAACTGTCATAGGCATGCGTACTGAAATACACAGATATTTACGGGCAACATACGGCGTGGCGGTCGGCAACGCCTATACAGGGTGTTACAAAAAGGTACGGCAAAACTTTCAGGAAACATTCCTCACACACAAGGAAAGAAAACATGTTATGTGGACATGTGTCCATAAACGCTTACTTTCTATGTTAGAGCTCATTTTATTACTTCTCTTCAAATCATATTAATCATGAAATGGAAACACACAACAACAGATCGTACCAGCGTGACTTCAAACACTTTGTTACAGGAAATGTTCAAAATGTCCTCCGTTAGCGAGGATACATGCATCCAACCTCTGTCACATTGAATCCCTGATGCGCTGACGCAGCCCTGGAGAATGGCGTATAATATCTCAGCTGTCCACAATACGAGCATGAAGAGTCTCTACGTTTGGTACCGGGGTTGCGTAGACAAGAGCTCTTAAATGCCCCCATAAATGAAAGTCAAGAGGGTTGAGGTCAGGAGAGCGTGGAGGCCATGGAATTGGTCCGCCTCTACCAATCCATCGGTCACCGAATCTGGTGTTGAGAAGTGTACGAACACTTCGACTGAAATGTGCAGAAGCTCCATCGTGCATGAACCACATGTTGTGTCGTACTTGTAAAGGCACATGTTCTAGCAGCACAGGTAGAGTATCCCGTATGAAATCATGATAACGTGCTCCATTGAGCGTAGGTGGAAGAACATGGGTCCCAATCAAGACATCACCAACAATGCCTGCCCAAACGTTCACAGAAAATCTGTGTTGACGTGATTGCACAACCGCGTGCGGGCTCTCGTCAGCCCACACATGTTGATTGTGAAAATTAACAATTTAATCACGTTGGAATGAAGTCTCATCCGTAAAGAGAACATTTGTACTGAAATGAGGATTGACACATTGTTGGATGAACCATTCGCAGAAGTGTACCCATGGAGGCCAATCAGCTGTTGACACATTCTGTACATGGTACGTTAACAACTGGTTCTCCCGTAGCACTCTCCATACAGTGACGTCGTAAACGTTACCTTGTACAGCAGCAACTTCTCTGACGCTGACATTAGGGTTATCGTCAACTGCACGAAGAATTGCCTCGTCCATTGCTGGTGTCTTCGTCGTTCTAGGTCTTCCCCAGTCGCGTGTCATAGGCTGGAATGTTCCGTGCTCCATAAGATCCTGATCAATTGCTTCCAACGTCTTCCTGTCGCGACACCTTCGTTCTGGAAACCTGTGTCGATACAAACGGAGCGCGCCACGGCTATTGCCCCGTGCTAATCTATACATCAAATGGGCATCTGCCAACTCCGCATTTGTAAACATTTTACTGACAGCAAAACCACGTTCGTGATGAACACTAACCTGTTGATGCGACGTACGGATGTGTTTGATGCCAGTACTGCCGGCCGCGGTGGTCTCGCGGTTCTAGGCGCGCAGTCCGGAACCGTGCGACTGCTACGGTCGCAGGTTTGAGTCCTGCCTCGGGTATGGATGTGTGTGATGTCCTTATGTTAGTTAGGTTTAAGTAGTTCTAAGTTCTAGGGAACTAATCACCACAGCAGTTGAGTCCCATAATGCTCAGAGCCATTTGAACCATTTCTGATGCTAGTACTGTAGAGCAATGAGTCGCATGTCAACACAAGCACCGAAGTCAACATTAACTTCCTTCAATTGGGCCAACTGGCGGTGAATCGAGGAAGTACAGTACATAATGACGAAACTAAAATGAGCTCTAACATGTAAATTAAGCGTTTCCGGACACATGTCCACATAACATCTTTTCTTTATTTGTGTGTGAGGAATGTTTCCTGAAAGTTTGGCCGTCTCTTTTTGAAACACTCTGTATCAGACAGAAAGTGTCTGACGCAGTTGTTAGAACGGTTACTGCTGATACAATTCCAGCGTATCATGATTCAATTGAGTTTGAAAGTGGTGTTACAGTAGGGGCACGAGCGATGAGACACAACATTTCCGAGGTACTGATGAAGTAGGGATTTCCTGTACGACCATTTCACGAGTGTTCCATGAACATCAAGAATCCGCTACAACATTAAATCTCCGACATCGCCGCTGTCGGAGAAAGATCCTGCAAAAACAGGTCCAACGACAACTAAAGAGAATCGTTCAATGTGACAGAAGTGCAACACTTCCGCAACTGCTGCAGATTTCAATGCTGTCTCATCAACAACTGTCAGCGTGCAAACCGTTCAACGAAACATCATTGATTGAGCTTTCGGAACCAAAGGCGCACTCCTGTACCTTTGATGACTACACGACACGAAGCTTCACATCTCGCGTAGGCCCGTCAACACCGATATTGGACTGTTGATGACTGGAAACATCTTGCCTTATCAGACGAGTCTCGCCACAAATTGTATCGAGTGGATGGACGTGTACGGGTATGGAGACAACCTCACGAATCCATGGACCCTGCATCTCAGCAGGAGACTGTTCAAGCTGGTGGAGGCTCTGTAATGGTGTCTGGCATGTGGAGCTGAAGTGATATGGGACCCCTCCTGGTACCTCTAGATACAACTCTGACAAGTGACACGCACATAAGCATCCTTCCTAATCACCTGCAACCATTCATGTCCATTGTGCATTGCGACGCACTTGGGAAATTCCAGCAGGTCAATGCGACACCCCACACTTCCGTAATTGCTGCAAAGTGGAACACTCTTATTAGTTTAAACACTGCCGCTGGTCACCAAACTCTCCAGACATGAACTTTATTTAGCACATCTGGGATGCCTTGCAACGAGCTGTTCAGAGGAAATTTCCACCCCCTCCTACTCTTACTGACTTATGGATAGTCCTGCAGGTTTCGTGGCGTCAGTTCCCTCCAGCACTACTTCAGACATTAGTCGAGTCCATGCCACGTCGTGTTGCAGCACTTCTGCGTGCTCGCTGGGGCCACACGATATTAGGTAGTTGTGCTTGTTTTTTTTTCTGGATCTTCAGTCTAGCATTTGTAGAGAACAGGACGGCAGTTATACGGGCATGAAGGGAAGCAGTGGTGGACAAGTGAGTGAGGCATGGTTTTAGCCTATTCACGATGTCATTCACTCTGTACATTGAAAGAGCAGTAAAGGAATGCAAAAAAAAGTTGGAGTAGGAAATAAAGTTCAAGGAAAAGAACAAAAATCGTGAAGGTTTGCTGATGACATAGTAATTCAGTCATAGACAGAGAAGGACTGGGGATAGTAGTTGAACGGAATCGACAGTGTCTCGAAAGGAGAACATAAGATGAACGTCAACAAAAGAAATCAAGCGTAATGGAATGTAGTCGAATTAAGCAAGGTGGCGCTCAGGGAATTAGATTAGGAAACGAGACACTAAAAATGTTTGATAACTTTGGTCTTCGAGCAGTGATTAGTCGAAGCTAAGGAGGGCATAAAATGTGGATTGGCAATAACAAGGAAAACGTTTGTGAAGGAGAGAAATTTGTTAGCATGGAATATAGATTTAATTACTGGAAAGTCTTTTCTGAAAGTATTTGCTGAAGTGTACCCATGTATGGAAGTGAAAGATGGACAATCAAAGGTTTGGACCAGAAGAGAATAGTAGCATTTGTTATTTGGCGCCACAGAAAAGTGCAGAAGATTAGGTGGGTAGATCGCATAACTAATGAAGAGGCCGTGTATAGAACAGGGGAGACGAATTTTGTTGCACTTCTTCACTAAAAGAAGGGACTGGTTGACAAGACAGATTCTGGGATAACTAGTTTAGTACTGCACGGAATGTTGCGGGTCAAAAATCGTAAAGAGAGCCCAAGAGAGGAACACAGTAAGCAGATTACGGAGGCTGTAGGTTGCACTAGGTATTCGGAGACGAAGAGGTTTCAGAGAACAGAGTAGCATGGATACGCGCATCAAACCGCCTTCCGACTGAAGACCATAACAACAACAACGACATCGATTAATTTAGGTAATAATTCAGTTTTTATGTCTGACGAGGCATTTGGGACATGAAATATTAATTCTCACAGCCACGTTGAGGACAACATTGTGACATGAGATCTCTGACAGGCGAAGTATAGTTAAATTAATGTTTCATAAATATAGAGTGGCTTAGTATTTCTTTATGACACACAATTACATCGTCTTACAGATTATCCCAGTTTTATGACTTTTGTTTTATCGATACACAGAAAAGCATTTTTCACAGTGTTCGTCTGTGTGATGTCATTTGTGTTCTAATCTACTTAAAATTCAAATAATTATAGATCAACGGTCATAGAAAAAAGAGTTTAAAAAACTAAGCTGCATTAGTAAGGGAGTTCAAAAAACATTTACGCTCTTGTTTACGCATCAGTTCAGTGGAACCGAATGAAAAAAGGAAGGTCGCAATACTTACGTTGAACACAACATCATCGAAACAAAATAATTAGTTTAGATTGTTGTACACTTACAAATTCAATTATGTGAGAGAAGTCATGACACGTTTAAAATAATATACCGAGAAACTTTATGCCACATTTACAGACAAGGCTATAACGGAAAGTATAACTTCGTCTTTTCTACTACACCAGTCAAACGCGACTAGTTTTCAACAGTTTCAATAGTTACATTTGTTTATGTAGAAATGTGTGTTGTCACAAAGTTACTCCCATAATAACTTTTGTCACTTTCTAATCGTAAAGAAATATTTTTTTTTTAAATTTAGTTCACTCAGAATAATCTACACAAATAATTTATTTCTGTGAAGTTGCCTACAGATCGATCTTCAAAGTTATTGGCAGCAATAGAAAGTTTCCAAGAAATCTAGAAACATGTTACTCTACCCGCATACAAAAAACCTCCGAGGCAATCTCAAGTCCAATTCATTTGCTTCCATCACTAATGGCAGCACTATGGAAGAAGACACTGCAAACAGAGCTATAAACACTACTCGAAAAAATTAGTACAATTGGAAAGACTACGCTACTTTCTATCCGATGACAGCATATGTCACCTGGGGAACAGTAGATGTGCTGATAATTGTTTCAACGTCGTCCGCCCACACATGGCGCAATGGCGTAGCTACCAGAGCGCCGCCTGTATCTCCCCTTTAATAACGAATGCTCACAGCCAGAAGACACAGTGTGCTTCAAACGTGTCAAGCACGCAGGTATCTAAGTGACGGAGACGCACTCGTGCTTCCTACAGCCAGTTGAGGAAGTTTCAGAGGGGTCAGATTACGGCCTTACGAGTGGCGGGATGGTCCTTTCGGAAATCTTCCATAGAAGTTGGAAATGCTGTGTCAGTTCGCCAAAGATGCTTATATCAGTGGTCACGTGACCATTCACACACGCGTAAACAAGGTCCTGTACGTCCACGAAGTACAGAAGCCCGCCGGAGTCGTCGTATATACAAGCCAGCAGTGACAGATCGTACAGCTACCACAGCACAGATGAGAGGGATTGAGAGCCCATACGTTTCAACATGAGCCATAGCGAACAGGGTATTAACAGTGGAATGACGGGTACTCATACCTGCAGCTCGTTTTCCACTCACGCCACAGCTTCGGCGTGCACTGTTCGACTACTGCTGTCAGAGGGTCGCTGGGAAGATAGAATGGCGTGCAGAGGTCTTCAGGGATTAAAGTAGATTCTGCCTCCATGCGGTAAAAGTAAAGCTGTGAGGACTGGGCGTGAGTCGTGCTTAGGTAGCTCAGTTGGTAGAGCACTTGCCGGCGAATGGCGAAGATCTCGAGTTCGAGACTCGGTCCGACACACCGTTTTAATCTGCTAGGATGTTACCTAAGAGATATTTGCCCATCCACTCATTACTCTCGCACACTAATGTGGCGATTCCCGTAAGAGTTCGGGCAACCTGTGCGCATTCGCACAAACGAAGGTCGGTGGCTGGGTAGCCTTTAACTACATGTATGAAGATAGTAAGTATTCTCGAAAGAACAGCTACCATTGATGACCGTGGAGTATCACTGTGCATGGGCGTGTTATAAACGTCAAGTATTCATTTGACTAACTGGCATGCTGCTGACTTTGGAGTACACGTGGTCACACCTGAAAAACTACGATTACAACACAATGCCCAGTGTATGTGGCACTACTCCATTTACAGTAGCCTCATAGACTGCTAAGGCTTGCACTGGTTGAGGTGTAATGAGAACGCAGCCCAGGTAAAAAAAAATAGAGTATATTTACTGAAAAGTACGTAAACACAAATACTCCTCCCTTGGAGGATAGTTAGCCACTACAGTATTTTGGGACAATTCGTGATTAGCGCTGAATTTACACAGTGGTGAAACAGTCAAGTTTTAATATTCACTCAAAAGTAGTACAAAATATCGAAGTGGAAGTCGAAGGCCGATGTTAAGGTCCTGGTCGTCTCCAATTCAAAAGACCAGTCCTGGTGATGTTGAAGGCATACCTTGGCAGCTCCCTCGATCAGTGATCAGAATCACGTGTTCCATGGAGCCAGAAAGGCCATCGGGGCTTGCGATCTCTGGCGGCGCTCACTTTAGCACCTGCTGGTCTAGGCAGTGTGCATAATTGCAGCTCTGTCGTCTCCTCATGAAAGCCCCTTCGAGATTAGGCTACTCAAAGGTCGAGACGATATGTTTCATCCTGATGGCCAACGAAACTGGTTCCTCTTCGTTTACCATCCGTGTAACGAGTGAGCCTGCTATGCTGAGACCTATGTCGAAACGGGTTAGTGATTGGACGAGGGAGAGGCTACCTTCGCCAGATACCAAAGGATATGGATTGTGGGACTGCTGAGCTCGTGCTGTGATGTCCAAGGTTACAGGAAGGGGATATAAGACTCTGGAATAAAAAATAGTAACAATTCATTGGAAGTGGGCGTCGCTGTTTCCTGTGAGCACACATGTTTGACACGCTTGCAATAAATGGAGCCATGACCTGTTCTAAAAAATGGATGTCCACTGTTGGGGCCAGCTGGCGGCTAATTTATGGAAAAACCAACTCCTAGACGTTATCTTTGAAGAAATGATGTGGCGCTGAGACCGCAGATGAGCAGGTGCCGTTCGCGTAGGATTTAAGATGGAGAGTTGGGAGTAGTGCTGCCGTTCATGGAGATTTTCGGCGCGGCTGACGCCTCCCTGAGGAGTGGCATGATATGACACCAAAAATAGAGTGAAAGCTTCATTTAAATCACGAGGGCGGTTCATATTTGCTAGTTGTAACTTGAATTTGCAAACAAAACTTCCCACTAACCCATCGGATGCAGAATGAAAAAGCGTTGTGAGCACTAGGGTGTTGCAGTTGGAAGATGAAAAAGTGGTTAATTCGGAAGGTGTGAACTGAGACCAGTTGTCAGTAACCACAGTTTTTTAAAGCCCTTACATGAAGAGGAATCCATGTCAGAGCCGGTATAAAACATGCCGCGGACGTGGAAGATACTACAGAAATGTCAAGGAATTCAGTTCCTGCGTCAGCTATGATAAAAAATAGCCAAGAAAGTGGCCTGCAGAGTCTAAAAGGAGTAGCGACCTGTGCACTGGAGCATCTGAACAAAGCACTGGAGAAAACGCGCTGATTTGGTTGGAATACTGGAGTCTCCCTTCAGTGACGGTAAAAGAGGCTAACGACATTTAATAACGTGAAATGTTGGCCATACACATATTCATGGAATTTCTTGAGTGCAAAGAAAATAGCTGGTGCCTCGTTTTGTGTATGGCTGCAGTTGCGTTGTACCTTTGCCAGAGTGTTGGTTAAATAAGCAATACAACGTTTCATACCATATATTTCGTGAGATAACAGCGCGCACATTTGGCACATAGAAGCACCAGTTGCTACAATTAAAGATTTTAATGAATCATACAACATAAGGAATGTCTCTTGCGCGAGATCTTGGAAGGCTTCGTCGTCTATGAGAGTCCAGTACCACTTCACATTTTTGAACAGCAACAGATGGAGCGGTGCTGCTACGGCTGTGGCGTGTGGGACGAACTTGCAATAATTAAGTAGGTAAAGCACAGATTGTAGTTTCCTAGTATCTTTTGGGACTGGAAGCTGCTGGACAGTTAGAACACACTTTGGTGTGGGTCATCGTTTCCCTTAAGGACTGAGTTTATGACCAGGCTACTCCACATCTGGGACAAGAAAACGGCATTTATCTCATACTTGAGATCGTTTTGCTGAATACCATTTTGAAGTGATTTCTTAAACTTGATAAAACCCCTGAGCAAGTGGTTCGACAGATCAGAGTTGGAAGGAAGCCGATTTTAAATGCAGAACCCGAAAAACAGCCAAAATTCTTTGGGTGCACTTTGGCGGCTCTAAGAAGAACGGCATTTTTACTTTCTCAGACAAATAGTTTTGACATCCCCTTTCAAAGGAGGAGAAGCAGGATGAGCTTGGGCTGACTTTTTTCTTGGGCGACACGAGGATCACCTATCAATTCGCAAACCTTGTGGAACTTCATTTGTCAGAGCCTTAGACATAAATAAAGAAATGACATGATTATCTTTCACTTATTCGCAGACGCTTTCAACAAACAGTCATATTCAGCAGATCTAGTCTATAACGTGGACGAGACAGGCCTGTCCATCGTCCAAAGCAAAATTTCAAAATTGATAGCGATCAAAGGGAGGAGATAAATTGTTCAAATGGCTCTGAGTACTATGGGACTTAACTTCTGAGTTCATCAGTCCCCAAGAACTTAGAACTACTTAAACCTAACTAACCTAAGGACATCACACATATCCATGCCCGATGCAGGATTCGAACCTGCGACCGTAGTGATCGGGAGGAAACAAATTGCAGCTGTAGTGTCTCCTGAAGGAGGGGCTACAATCTCAGTTATCGCATGCATGACCACTCAATGACATTGTGTCACGCCAATGATAATTTTCCATAGAAGCTACATGTCCCAAGCTCTAATGAGACGCTGCCCCCTTGTGCAGTTGGTACAGCCCATCCCTCAGGTTGGGTTGCAAGCAGTTTGTTCACTTCATTGAGAAAACATCTCCGACTGAATAAAGGCCTGGTCTTCTCATCCTTGATGGTCGTCATAGCCACGTTCGAAGTCTATATGTGACAGACTTGGCAAAAGGACACCAGATGAGTATCATCTCACTTCCTCCACATTGCACCTTCAAACAGCAGCCTCTAGATAAGATGTTCATGGGACCTCTGAAAACATACTACCGCAAGACAGTGAGAATGTGGTTGCATCACAATGGGCGCACTCTCTCACCATGCCAGTCGATAAAGTTATTGAAACATCGAAAAGTTCACCAGGGACTTCAACAAATGCAATTTCACCATTCGACATACCTCCTGTCCCCAACATTAAGAAGAGAACCACAACGGCGGAACGAAAGGCAGCGTGTTGGACATTCTCTTGCACGACGAGGAAAGAAATACACTCCTGGAAATAGAAAAAAGAACACATTGACACCGGTGTGTCAGACCCACAATACTTGCTCCGGACACTGCGAGATGGCTGTACAAGCAATGATCACACGCACGGCACAGCGGACACACAAGGAACCGCGGTGTTGGCCGTCGAATGGCGCTAGCTGCGCAGCATTTGTGCACCACCGCCGTCAGTGTCAGCCAGTTTGCCGTGGCATACGGAGCTCCATCGCAGTCTTTAACACTGGTAGCATGCCGCGACAGCGTGGACGTGAACCGTATGTTCAGTTGACAGACTTTGAGCGAGGGCGTATAGTGGGCATGCGGGAGGCCGGGTGGACGTACCGCCGAATTGCTCAACACGTGGGGCGTGAGGTCTCCACAGTACATCTATGTTGTCGCCAGTGGTCGGCGGAAGGTGCACGTGCTCGTCGACCTGGGACCGGATCGCAGCGACGCACGGATGCACGCCAAGACCGTAGGATCCTACGCAGTGCCGTAGGGGACCGCACCGCCACTTCCCAGCAAATTAGGGACACTGTTGCTCCTGGGGTATCGGCGAGGACCATTCGCAACCGTCTCCATGAAGCTGGGCTACGGTCCCACACACCGTTAGGCCGTCTTCCGCTCACGCCCCAACATCGTGCAGCCCGCCTCCAGTGGTGTCGCGACAGGCGTGAATGGAGGGACGAATGGAGACGTGTCGTCTTCAGCGATGAGAGTCGCTTTTGCCTTGGTGCCAATGATGGTCGTATGCGTGTTTGGCGCCGTGCAGGTGAGCGCCACAATCAGGACTGCATACGACCGAGGCACACAGGGCCAACACCCGGCATCATGGTGTGGGGAGCGATCTCCTACACTGGCCTTACACCTCTGCTGATCGTCGAGGGGACACTGAATAGTGCACGGTACATCCAAACCGTCATCGAACCCATCGTTCTACCATTCCTAGACCGGCAAGGGAACTTGCTGTTCCAACAGGACAATGCACGTCCGCATGTATCCCGTGCCACCCAACGTGCTCTAGAAGGTGTAAGTCAACTACCCTGGCGAGCAAGATCTCCGGATCTGTCCCCCATTGAGCATGTTCGGGACTGGATGAAGCGTCGTCTCACGCGGTCTGCACGTCCAGCACGAACGCTGGTCCAACTGAGGCGCCAGGTGGAAGTGGCATGGCAAGCCGTTCCACAGGACTACATCCAGCATCTCTACGATCGTCTCCATGGGAGAATAGCAGCCTGCATTGCTGCGAAAGGTGGATATACACTGTACTAGTGCCGACATTGTGCATGCTCTGTTGCCTGTGTCTATGTGCCTGTGGTTCTGTCAGTGTGATCATGTGATGTATCTGACCCCAGGAATGTGTCAATAAAGTTTCCCCTTCCTGGGACAATGAATTCACGGTGTTCTTATTTCAATTTCCAGGAGTGTACATGAAAAATACTAACAAGACCAAGGGACAGGATAGCCAGACATCCGCTAAAACATTAAGGCATAACATCCATGATACGAGAGGGAGCTGTAGTAGGTAATGACTGTGGAGGGGGACAGGGATTCGAATATATCCAGTAAATAATTGAGGACGTAGATTGTAATTACTACTCTGAGATGAAGAAGTTGGTACAGGAAAGAAATTCGTGACGGACAGTAGAGTCAATAAATAAATAAATAAAAATTAAAAATAAAGTGCAGCAACTCCATATGGACTCAAAAAGTCGTTGGAAGTCCCCTGCAGAAATAATGAACCATGCTGCCTTTACAGGTGTCCATAATTGTTAAAGTGTTTCCGGTGCACGATTTTGTGAATGAACTGACCTCTCGATTATGTTCCATAAATCTTCATAGCGATTCATGTCGAACGATCTACGTAGCAAAAACGTGGTATTGAATAGTTATTATTGTTCTTCAAACCAGTTTTGAACGATTGTGGCTCAATGACATGGCACACTGTAATTCATAAAAATTCCATCTTTGTTTGGGAACGTGAAGTCCATGAATGGCAGCAAATGGTCTCGAATTAGACGAGCATAGCCACTTCCAGCCAATCATCGTTTCAATTGGACCAGTGGACCCAGACCATATCATGTAAATACAGACCACACGGTTATGGAGCGATCAAGAGCTTGCACAGTGCCTTGTTGACAACGCAATTCCATGACATCGTGGAGTCTGCGCCACACTCTGACCCTACCATCAGCTATTATAAACTGAAATCGGGACTAATAATGATCAGGTCACGGTTTTCCATTCATATAGGCCCCAACCGATATTGTCACGAGCCCAGGCTATGTTTTGCTGTTAGCAAAGGTTGCCTGCTGCTACAGCTCGTTAATGCCAAATATCGCCGCACTGTCCTAGCTTACGCGTCCTTCGTGCGTGACACATGCGGTTATTTCACGCAGTGTTGTTTGTCTGTTGGCACATACAACTGTACGCAAACACTCTGTTCTCGGTCGTTAAGACGTCGGCCACTGTGTAGTTCGTAGTGTGTGGTAATGGCTGAAATTTGGTATCCTAGACACACTCTCGACAATGCGGATCTGGGAATATGAATCCCCTAACGATTTCCGAAATGAAACGTCCCATGCATCTAGCTCCAACTACCTAGCCTGTGGTCTGGATATAATCAAGTCGGAGACCTTTTCGTATGAATCACCGGAGTGCAAATGAGAGGTCGGCCAATGCCTTGCTCTTTGTACTTTGTGTACGCCATATTCCCTTACTTCTACATGTTGTACCGCTACCCATGACTTTTGTCAGCTCAGTTTACAGTAGCTTGCAGCGTATATACCAATTGGTTCTAATGAAACTGAGGATGTTGCGAGTGCTGTAACGTGGGCTGTATACAACGGAGGCAGTTGAATTGTCGTAGCTATTTTCATTAATCACTGAGCTTGGAAGAACGATCAAGCACATGATAACGGTGTTTCTAGCGCGTTTATTATGACATGGACACATATTACAAAGTATGTTCAATATGGTCTCCTGACTCAGCAACATGCAGCATCTGTAACGCGGCATGGTCGACAGTTTCACGCAGAAAATCTGGTATAATCAGGGATATGTATTTTCGTATGCCATTCTACATTGAAGCGCCAAAGACCCTAGTTTAGGCATGCTTGTTCAAATACAGAGGTCTGTAACCAGGCAGAATACGGCGCTGCGGTCGGAAACGCCTACATAGAACAACAATAGTCGGGCGCAGTTGTTAGATCGGTTACTGTTGCGACAATGGCATGTTATGACATTTAAGTGAATTTTAACATCCTGTTGTAGTCGACGCATAAGCGATGGAACAGAGCATCTCCATAGTAGCGATGAAGCGGAGAGGCTCCTGTACGACCATTTCACAAGTGTACCGTGAATATCAGTTATTTGGTAAAACGTAAAATCGCAGACATCACTAAGGCCCGAAAAACATCTTCAAAGAAGAGACCAACAACGACTGAAGAGAATCGTTCAACGTGACAGAAGTTCAACCCTTCCGCAAATTGCTGCAGATTTCAACGCTGGGCCAAGTGCAACACTTCCGCAAATTGCTGCTGATTTCAACACTGGGCCATCAACGACTGTCAGCGTGCGAATCATTCAACGAAACATCATCAATATGGGCTTTCGGAGCCGAAGGCCCACTCGTGTACAGTTGACGACTGCACGACGCAAAGCCATACTCCTCGCCTGGGCCCGTCAACACCGACATTGGACTGTTAATGACTGGATACATGTTGTCTGGTCGGACGAGTTAAGTTTCAAATTGTATCGAGCGGGTGGACGTGTACGGTTATGGAGACAATCTTTTGAATCCATGGACACTGCATGTCAACAGGGGACTACTCAAGCTGGTGGAGGCACTGTAATGGTGTAGTGTTTGTGTAGTGTTACAAAAAGGTACGGCAAAACTTTCAGGAAACATTCCTCACACACAAAGAAAGAAAATAAGTTATGTGGACATGTGTCCGGAAACGCTTACTTTCCATGTTAGAGCTCATTTTATTACTTCTCTTCAAATCATATTAATCATGAAATGGAAACACACAGCAATAGAACGTACCAGCGTGACTTCAAACACTTTGTTACAGGAAATGTTCAAAATGTCCTCCGTTTGCGAGGATACATGCATCCACCCTCCGACGCATGGAATCCCTGATGCGCTGATGCGGTCCTGGAGAATGGCGTATAGTATCTCAGCCGTCCACAATACGATCATGGAGTCTCTACATTTGGTACCGGGGTTGCGTAGACAAGAGCTATTAAATGCCCCCATAAATGAAAGTCAAGAGGGTTGAGGTCAGGAGAGCGCGGAGGCCATGGAATTGGTCCGCCTCTACCAATCCATCGGTCACCGAATCTGTTGTTGAGAAGCGTACGAACACTTCGACTGAAATGTGCAGGAGCTCCATCGTGCATGAACCATATGTTGTGTCGTACTTGTAAAGGCACATGTTCTAGCAGCACAGGTAGAGTATCCCGTATGAAATCATGATAACGTGCTCCATTGAGCTTAGTTGGAAGAACATGGGGCCCAATCAAGACATCACCAACAATGCCTGCCCAAACGTTCACAGAAAACCTGTGTTGATGACGTGATTGCGCAATTGCGTGCAGATTCTCGTCAGCCCACACATGTTGATTGTGATAATTTACAATTTGATCACGTTGGAATGAAGCTTCATCTTTAAAAATGGTTCAAATGGCTCTGAGCACTATGGGACTCAACTGATGTGGTCATTAGTCCCCTAGATCTTAGAACTACTTAAACCTAACTAACCGAAGGACATCACACACATCCATGCCCGAGGCAGGATTCGAACCTGCGACCGTAGCAGTCGCACGGTTCCGGATTGCGCGCCTAGAACCGCGAGACCACCGCGACCGGCCTCATCTTTAAAGAGAACATTTGCCCTGAAATGGGGATTGACACACTGTACATGGTATGGAAACAACTGGTTGTCCCGTAGCACTCTCCATACAGTGACGTGGTCAACGTTACCTTGTGCAGCAGCAACTTCTCTGACACTGACATTAGGGTTATCGTCAACTGCAAGAAGAATTGCCTCGTCCATTGCAGGTGTCCTAGTCGTTCTAGGTCTTCCCCAGTCGCGTGTCATAGGCTGGAATGTTCCGTGCTCCCTCAGACGCCGATCAATTGCTTCGACCGTCTTTCTGTAGGGATACCTTCGTTCTGGAAATCTGTCTCGATACAAACGTACCGCGCCACGGCTATTTCCCCTTGCTAATCCATACATCAAATGGGCATCTGCCAACTTCGCATTTGTAAACATTGCGCTGACTGCAAAACCACGTTCGTGATGATCGCTAACCTGTTGATGCTACGTACTGATGTGCTTGATGCTAGTACTGTAGAGCTATGAGTCAACACAAGCACCGAAGTCAACATTACCTTCCTTCAATTGGGCCAACTGGCGGTGAATCGAGGAAGTACAGTACATACTGACGAAACTAAAATGAGCTCTAACATTTAAATTAAGCGTTTCCGGACCTATGTCCACATAACATCTTTTCTTTATTTGTGTGTGAGGAATTTTTCTAGGAAGTTTGGCCGTATCTTTTGTAACACCCTGTAGATACGACACTGACAGGGGACACGTATGTAAGAATCTTGTCTGAACAACAACAGTCGTTCAAGTCCGTTTGCATTCCGATGGACTTGGACAATTCCAGCAGGTCATTGCGACTCCCCACATGTCTAAAATTGCTACGGAGTGGCTCCAGGAGCACTGTTCTGTGCATAAGCACCTCCGCTGACCACCAGACTCCCCAGAGATGAACATTATTCAACAACTCTGGGAAGCCTTGCCACGTACTGTTCAGATTTCCATCCGCTCGTACTCTTACGGATTTATGGACAACCCTGCAGAACTCATGGTGTCATTTGCCTCCAGATCTCATTTGAAGTTATTCAAGTCCACGCCACGTCGTGTAGTGCCACTTCTGCGTGCTCGCTAGGGCCCTACACGGTATCAGGCCGGTATGCTTGTTTCCTTGCCTCTTGATTGTACATCACATCTATTTCAGAAATCCACACAACTTGAAGTCACATGGATTTAGGTCGATAGAATGGGAAGGCCACACATGTTGAAACAGGTATCGTGATAACATTTTCGATACCGGTTTCCTCTAAGCAAGTTTTTCACCTCGTAAGAGACATGTCGTGTTCCCTACCTCGCACGAAAATAGTGGTGTGGACACAGCTGTTGTTCTTTCATTGTGGGATTTACGAGTACACAGAAGTTCGTTATAGCGTGAAGATGTCACTGTAGTCATAACGTGCCTGTGAAATGTCGCCTGCTCGAAGAAAAATGAAAGTGTCACATAAGCTGAGTGCAGTGAATTATCGTGTACAACACGTGGTGGAGCAGATCTCTATATGCAACTATTATGTGCATTCAGGCACCATGCAGAGGAAAATGTGCCTCGTCTGTTTGTCCAAAAATATTCCCCAGCCACATGTCATCCATTTCCATGCGTGCAAAATAAATAAATAAAAAAGTACCTAAGGGCAAAATCACGGTGCCGCAGCCAATCTTGGGATTTCATTTGATGCACATTTAGAATGTTGTAGTCATACCACCTGCAAAATGCACCGTAAAATCCTTTGAATTGTTGGCCAAGGGACAGAGTTCCCGTGGCACGTGCACTATGTGATCATAACTATTCGGACATCCCCAAAAACATACGTTTTTCATATTAAGTGCATTGTGCTGACACCTATTGCCAGGTACTCCGTATCAACGATCTCACTAGTCATTAGACATCGTGAGAGAGCAGAATGGGGCGCTCCCCGGAACTCAAGGGCTTCGAAGGTGGTTAAGTGATTGGATGTCACTTGTGTCACATGGCTGTACGCGAGATTTCTACACTCCTAACATCCCTAGTACACTGTTTCCGATGTGATAGTGAAGTGGAAACGGGGAGGGACATGTACAGCACAACAGCGTACAGGTCGACCAGGTTGACTGACAGAGACTGCCGACAGTTGAAAAGTGTCATAATATGTAATAGGCAGACATCTATCCAGACCATCACACAGGAATTTCAAACTGCATTAGGATCTACCGCACGTGCCATGACAGTTAGGCGGGAGGTGAGAAAACATGGATATCATGGTTTAGCGGCTGCTAATGACGCCGGTAAATGCCACACGATGCCTCGCTTGGCGTAAGCAGCGTAAACAATGGACGATTGAACAGTGGCGAAATCTTATGTGGAGTGACGAAACATGGTACACAATGTGGCGATCCGATGGCATTGGGCAATGAATTCATGGTGTTCTTATTTCAATATCCAGGAGTGTAGTCCACACTGCATCACCGTGGACACCGTCAGTTTAGTTATAATTACTTGGCATATAGATGTAGATCTAAAAGGAAGTACGTCAGGCAGAGCTCCTGGAGCTGCAACCAACAGCACACATAAAATCTTAGTAATCGTAGAATGCCAGACGCTGTTTAACGGCTAGGCCAGAGATAACACGTAAGACTCGGGATGAAACATGACGTAAATATCAGCAGTATTTTGATGGCAAAAGAATGAGAGGCGTAGACAAATACGAGTTTCACAGGATCATCAAACTTGGCACCAATGTTTAGTAATACTCTTCCGTTCTGCACAGAGCAACATTGTCGATGGTATGGCAGTCATGAATTAGGCAGTACCACTGACATTGTTCTAGAGGAATAGGCACCATGTTCGCTGCAAGCTTTACTCTTCTCTCTCTCTCTCTCTCTCTCTCTCTCTCTCTCTCTCTCTCTCTCTCTCTCTCTCTGCCTCTCTCCCATCGACAGCAGAAATACGTCACCGTATTCTGTAAACACACATCACATGTTTCTATACGAGAGAAACTATAGTGACTGGGATTTCCCAAAAATCATGATCGACTGAAGAAATAAGCTGGGTTTTATCGTCTGACCAGACGCTGTCAGTAGGAGAACGATAAGCACGGACAGAAGACAACAACGAGAAAAAGAGGACAGAGGAAGCGACACTACAAGCAAACTAGTTTAGCAAGAAACCCAAGAATAAAACCAATACCTAATTAAAGGAACGACGCTTTTTTGCAGGTAGCGACACCCCTGCGAGACGAATACACTCCCAAACGTAGGACAGCGATGCGGCAGAACGTATAATACTGCCGCGAACACTCACTGGTCAGTGAAACAGTCGTGGAGCCGTAAACAACGCTACGACATTGCGATATGAACGCCCACGGAGGTAACATCTCTGCCTAGCGAACCTGGTCGAGTTCCATGCTTTCTGGCTGGCCTTCTGCGACATCGGCCAAGGGTAGCAAAGAGACTCCCATTACGTGAAGGAAGATACCTATGAAGAGAGAATAGTTTCACAGCGTTTCCAGACAGGCAGCGGAAACGTTTCCCTTGACTATTGATTGTATTTCTCTTATGAACCTTCTATGTTTTGTTATGCTTATTGTAGTATCCGTGTAATTATATTCTTTGGTTCATCGTACATGTAAATTATTGTTTTCTCTACAGTTATTCAACAAAAATTAGTTTGTGAATGTAATTTTCAATACTACGTTCTTTTACCGAGATTATACGTTAATTAGTTGTATTGATTCATGCATAGGGTACGTTGCTTCACTCAGCTGTACAACCTGGAGGGGTGTTTCTGTATGTCTGAAGATAAGCACTATAAGAAGGCTTTGTGAGAGAGTCGACAGATAACTTGAAAACAGTTATCAGCTTGCGCGCAACCTGAGGCAAGGAAACCTTCAAGATACAATTACTTACATTTCGGCTGTACACCGAATAGCCATAGAAACTGATACACCTACCTAATGTCCTTTGGGGCCCTCGCGAGCATGCATAAATGCCACAACACAACGTATCATGGACTAGATTAATGTCTGAAGTAGTTCTGGTGGGAATTGACATCATGAATCCTACAGGGTTGCCCTTAATCCGCAAGAGTACGAGGGCGTGGAGGTCTCTTCTGAACAGGACGTTGCAAAGCATCACAGATATGCTTAATAATGCTCATGTCTGGGGAGTTTGATAGCCAGCAACAGTGTTTAAACTCAGAAGAGTGTTCCTTGAGCCACTCTAGCAATTCTGGATGCGTGCGGTGTCGCATTGCTCTGCGAGAACGGCCCAAGTACGTCGGTATGCAGTACGGACATAAGTGGATGCAGATGATCAGACAGGATGCCTACATACGTGTCACCATCCAGAGTAGGTATCTATACGTATCATTGGTTCCATGTCACTGGAACTGCACACGCCCCACACCATTACAGAGCCTCCACCAGTTTGAACAGGCCTCTGCTGACATGCAAGGTCCATGGATTCATGACCAGAACACGTCCATCCGCTCGATAAAATTTGAAACGAGACTAGTCAGACCAGGCAACATGACTGCAGTCATCAACAGTCCAATGTCAGTGTTGACAGGCCCAAGCGAGGCATAAAGCTTTGTGTCGTGCAGTCATGAAGGATACACTTGTCGGCCTTCGGCTCCGAAAATCCGTATCGTTGAATGGTTTGCACGCTGACACTTGTTGATGGCCCAACATGAAATCTGCTGCAATTTGCCGAAGGACTGCACATCTGTCACACTCAACTGTTCTCCTCGGCCATCTTGGTCCCGTTCTTGCAAGATCTTTCTTCCGGCCGCAGTGATGTCGGAGATTTGATGCTGTACTGGATTGCTGGTATTAACGGTACACTCTTGAAATGGTCGTAGGGAATTTCCTCATTTCATCGCTACCTCTGAGATGCTGTGTCCCATCGCTCGTGCACCAACTGTAACACCTCTTTCAAAGTCATTTGAATATTGATAACTAGCCATTGTAGCAGCAGTAAGCGATCTAACAACTGAGCCGACTGCAGCGCCGTATTCTGCCTGTTTACATATCTCTGCGTTTGAATACGCGTGGCTATACAAGTTACTTTGCTGCTTCAGAGTAGGTGCATGTTGGTTACTATATCATGTCATTTATTGTTTTTATTTTCTGAACCGTAAAATTTCGGTGCCAAAAAGGTAGTTTATAGAGCAATTATGCATAAAGGGACATGATCATAGAAGACGCTCCATAGATGTGCCATAGAAGATTACCACCGCCACCAAATTTCCAACAAGAGAAATTTAATGTTGTATTTATTTGCATGAACCACTTTAAATGTAAATAATAATTCATATAATTTGGACTTTGTGTCAAGAACGTTGATTCGTTCCCAATCTCTTACCTGGTTAGGTTCCTATTCCGAGTGATGGATTAAATCCGAGTATCAGAGTACTAATGAACTACAGAATCATTTCTATGTTGAAAGAATTTATTATCTTATGTGGAGCTAGAAATGTTTCGAGTGTTTCGTTAGTCTTCAGTACGAAATGCTCCAAATGCCTGATAAAAAAATAGTTACAGTATTCCAATAGAAGTAGTGAAGAAAAAAGGTCTAGTTAATTCTTTAATTTTCATTCCTGTCAAAAACTTTGCTCAATATTAATGTAACAGATAAGTTGATATTTATGGTTATAGAAAGTATTTGCTGACAATTAGCGTTGAATGGCCTACTCATTTATTCTTAATTTTGCAAGATTGCAATAGTTCTTTTAGTCTTGCGCTTCCATTTATGTCTGTATCTTCATTGTGGCTGCTTTCACGGAAGAGTTATATATCCAATCAGCAGATGAAACCGTATCTTGGTCCATTCACCTAATGTTAAAACAGTAGTTCTATAATTATCCCCTTGAAATTATTGATGAAATGTAATAATCTTTTTAAACACGTATAAGTTCTTACGAATATAGCCGGCTACAAGTTAGGAAAACTATAAGAGATTCATGGCTCCCATCTTTTACTTACCCTCTCCTTAACGCAATAAGGCATGTGACCCAAATGAAAGCATTGAGGACTCACATCAGTTAGCATAACAGTTTAACAATCAGTTCTATTTTACTGTATTTCTATAGTAAGGTGCTAAAGCAACCTCATGTCCAAATTACCTGTGCTTCTCCCTTATTAAGTGGTACTGTGTGGTGAACATTGCCTTTCTTACTTTAATAGAGATAGTGTTCATTAGTGGGAGTCAGTTTATGGCTAAAAGAGTTAAAGGTTTTATTTGTGTTGCTCATGGATCGTTATCTTAGCAAGACTTATTAGAGGGTGCTATTGTGTTGCCTCCAATTTAGTAAACAGTTTGTTTACCAGGTAAAGTCACACGCGACAGTTAATTATCTTGATTAACAATATTACATTTACTCGGGATCACTTTGTCTAATTAGGCTGGCGATCGTCTTTCTTTTGATCTCTGATGATACGTTTCATTTACATGAATATCACATTACTTTACGATTTTATTTACATTGATTCGATCACTGTTAAATTAACTGTCAAAATTAATTATCAAATCAGAATTTTTCTATTAACGGAACGTACTCCGATTCCTTTACATCAGCGCACGTTGACGGTCAACTTTAATTACTTTAATATGAGTAACTTTATCGGGAGGCTGCTCATGCGAATATAACCGTTAGCGTTATACGTTCCACCATACACTGTCAGCAAACAATTTCACACACCATGCTTCATCAGAGTCAGAAGTTAGATCCACCTACGTTTCCAAATGTTATGATCAGGACTAAACGGCTATCTAATAATAATAAAGCTAAGCATCTTTTTTTTTTAATACGTCACGCCTTGATCGAAAACTTACCTGCTCCATGAGATCGTGAGCTCCCCAGCAGTACAAGAAAACTTGGGCGCCCGGTGTTGGCAGGAATGCCACACATCTGAAGGCAGCATTGCTGTCTGCACTCTGCAAGACCCCAAGAGTAGAGAGAGTGAATGTGAAGATAGCAATGAGCAACATAATTGTTGTAAGAAAACACAAGACACGACACGAAGTGTAAAATCATTTCCAACAATCTCAGAACCCTGACTTTCGGGGCCAATTCTCTTGCCTACTTAGCTAACAATGTATGTGTAATGCTCTGTCCTTACAGTTTCAAATCTGATGTGACATTGCGAATGGCGAGTCTGCTAAGTGTTGTATGCGTCTGCAATGTGTTTGGTGCTGTCTGTGGCTGGCAAGTTGCGCAGTGCGGCCGGGCAAGGTGTGTCAGACTTGAGGCTGGGAAGAGCGGCCGCACAGTCGTGGCAAGGAGTGGCACCGATCTGGTGCTGGGAGGATGAGCGAATAAACTGGCCAATAGCCTTGCAATACAAACATGATGTAGTCACGGAAAGCAGCAAAACTGCATTCAGCACTGCTACGTTAAATATAAACGCCGTCCCTCATTTGCTACTGTGAGGCTGGGTCACTGAAGTTATTACTATGTTCATAAAATTATTATTAACGAAGTTCTTAACATCTGGAACAGCGTTCCACCTATAGGCTGGTTTTAACTTGATAGCTCTCCATGCTTTCCTGTCTTCTGTCATCTTCTTCAATGCCGTGTAATTTCAGCTTCCTTTGACGTCATCTGTCGTCTCGTACGTCCCCCGCCCTCTAAATATCCTCCCACCACCTGGACTTTCCAAATTGTCTGTTAGCAAGCTCTCCCGTCTCAGCGAATGTCTCATCCAGTTCTTCAACCTTTTTCTTATAACCTACAGATGCGTTTTTACCTCTCACGAACTATTTCCTAAATTCTTTGGCTAATCGCTCTTTCCCTCCAGCTTATCCTCACCACTCTCCTCCACATCTCCACCTACAATTCTTCTTGTTATTTTCATCCTCTTATCTCAGTGTCTACGTTTATGCCCCATGCAGGATGCCACACTCCAGGCAAAATACTTGCCGAGTCCTTTCCTCAGACATTCATCTAGTTTGCCACATAATAATCATCTCTTTCTACTGAATGCCTCCTTCGCTATAACAATGCGAGTTTTTACTTGCTGATGTCATTTCAGGTCTATTCAAATGCTCCAACTTTGTTAATATTAACTTGTGCTATCTTAGCCGCCCGCGGTGGCCGAGTGATTCTAGGCGCTACAGTCCGGAACCACGTGGTTGCTACGGTCGCAGGTTCGAATCCTGCCACGGGCATGGATGTGTGTAATGTTCTTAGGTTAGTTATGTTTAAGTAGTTCTACGTTCTAGGGGACTGATGACCTCAGCAGTTAAGTCCCGAGCCATCTGAACCATTTTGCTATCTTAATATTTGTCACACTCTTTCCTTTGCCGGTCACCATACTCTTTGTTTTGGCTGTACTGATTTTCATCCCACATCCACGTAAGCTTGATTCGAATCTCCTAGCATTTTATTAACAGTTAGTTAATTTTCTGCCATTAATACAATATGAGCAGCAAATATAATAAATTCTATTCGCTTTCCACCAACGCACATTACGCTTTTTGCATCTAAGCTTTACGTAATAATTTCTTCCAGGTATAAGCTTAACAATAAAGGGGAGAAGCAAGAACCTTTCCTAACATCTCTCCTATTCCTGCTTTCTTCCGTCATTTCCAATGCTTATGCTCGGTTTCCATCGTGTGTATAGCGTTTGTAGCAATCCTCTTTCCTTCCCATCCACTTCTTTTCTTTTCAAAATATCCATCATCTCATTCCATCGTACTCCGTCGAAAACTTTTTCCAAGCCAATGAAAACAGGATAAATTTCCCTATCTTTCTGAATACATCCTATCTGAAAACTAGAACCGTTTATAAGAATTATAATTAGTGATACGATACACGCAATGTATGCATGTGATACGCCATATTAAAGCCTTGAATTAACAAGTCTCTATTGTTGTTAAGCTATAAACAAGTAGTTATAAACTATTTAGTCTTAAGATGACAAAAGGTGCGTTAACCTTAATCCATACGTACACAACTGATTATTGCCAGCCTGAGAGTCCCATCATATTAACCCCTTCAATACAAATATTAGTTTAGTGACACTGTGATATATCGATAACATTATATATGTAATATTGTCATTTGCCTAACGTAGAACCTTAGCGCCCAAGCCTGTAAATATATTGACCAGCTTTGCCTGCAGCTCCTGAAATGATGTGGGCGATGTTTTGAAAAAGGCAAGCGAGAGAGGATTAGATGACTTTTGTAGGTGCACAGTTGGATTGGTAAAGTTCTTTGACGATATTGTGTGACCACACAGCCGCTTGGACTTAAGTGTGCTGCTTCGGTGCCCACCAGTTCGTGACAGATTATACAGCGGTGAAATAATACGTCATGACCACCTCTTTAATAGCATGTTGTTTCATTTTTCAAACACAGTAAAACAGATATTTTCCTTGGCATGGATTCTACAGTCCTTCGCAAGAGTCTAGAAGTATGTGGCGCCAGATACCTACGCACAGGTCAAGCAATTTCCACAAATTACGGGAGGATGCCCACGATATTAATCTGAGTTCACTGTAGCACGACTCTGACCCTGCAACACGGATTGTTATCCTGTTGGATGATATCATCGCCGCAGGAGCAGAATTCAAGCATGAAGCGAAGCATGTGATCCGCAGTAATGTTCACGTAATTTACTGCTGTCATTTGCTTACCAAAAACGATCCTATGGAAGCCGAACTCAATGTATGTCATAGCATAATTGTGTCGTCACCAGCTTGCATCTATGGCTCGGTGCATGTCTTGCATAGATGACGACGTATAAGGACTCAACCATCGACCTTGTGCAACGATAAATGCGATTCATTCGAGAGGCCGACACGTCTCTATTGAACCACGGTGAAAACTCATTGACGCTGTGCCTACTGCAATTATAAATGACAACGTCGTTAGATCGACACAGGAACATGTAGGAGTCATGTTCAACAATGTCCTCTGAACGGTGTCCTCCGAAACACTTGTGCTTCCACCAGTACTCTGTTGTCGGATCTGCCACAGATCTCTACCTACCCTGGACTCAACAGTGGGGGATCCTCTATATCTGCGTTTTGTGATGAGACGAGGTCGTCCAATACCATACGGCCTACTCTTTACTTCACCACCCTTCAACCGCTTTCCACTGATGTTCATGACAGCAGTAAGCCAATAGGCGACCAGCTTCGGCGTTTCAAGATTCTCGTATCTATCCACAGCGCCATAATAGTGTGTTCTTTGTCAAAAACCGGTTACATCAGTGGATTTCCACATTTTCCGACCGTATTTCCGCCGTAATGATTTCCCATTCGTTTCGTTTCCGCTTACATTCTTTCCTTACGGCGTCACGAGCCCGCAACGCCATCAGTAGGCGTTCAACCTTGTGGTTGGCAGAGTGGTAATGTAATAATTAGGAAGCCAGAATGTTATCACAGATATTTCCCAACTGCAGAAATTCTTTTACCGTTTAAAGACATGTATCCAGCTGTTGAACAGTGGAATTTCACCGCAATTGCCGCTAACTGCGAATTCTTTGGTTGCCTTAAAAATCAGTAAATCTGTTCCACCTTAAATAAATGTTGTGTTGTATTAACAATCGACGTGAGGCCACCATCCGAATTTAGTTGTATGCTTTTATTTAAATAAACGTATAATCAAATATTAAACTGACCGTTGTAGGCTACATTACTATCAGATATGATTATTTAATGTAATATCCTTTAATGGTCATTATGTCTTTATTATATGTTTAAGTATTCGCGATCATCTACGTTAGTATATGTGCCTCATAAGTGGTCTACTTTCTCTCTGCTGTTTAGATGGCGGCTAATTGATATTGATTCATCACATTTGAACCTCCTTTCACCCACGTAGTGCAGCATCTGAAGGCAGCGTCAAAATGGTTCAAATGGCTCTGAACACTATGGTACTTAGCTTCTGAGGTCATCAGTCCCATAGACTTGGAAGTATTTAAACCTAACTAGCCTATGGACATCACAAACATCCATTCCCGAGGCAGGATTCGAACCTGCGACCTTAGCAGCAGCGCGGTTCCGAACTGACACGCCTAGAACCACTCGGCCACAACGGCCGGCGATGCGGCACCGACTCACCAAGTCTTAGTATGCCTCTTCAGAAATACTGAGTTCTGATACCTCTACAACTGTCCGTAATTGCGAAAGTGTTGCCGGTGGTGGATGTTTGCTCTAGCTGACCGCTATATTAGATTATGTCCCATAAATGTTCGACGGAATTCATGTCGGGTGATCTGGGTGGTCGAATCAGGTGCTAGAACCGTCCAGAATGTGCTTCAAACAAATCGCAAACAATTCTGGTCGACGACATGGCGCGTTGTTATCTGTAAAAATTTCATCATTGTTTGGGAACATGAAGTCCATGAATGGCTACAGATGGTCTCCAGGTAACCGAACATAGATATTTACAACCAGTGAGTAGTTGAGTTGGTGCAGCCACTCCATTCCATGGAAACACAACCCGCATTATGGAGCCACCACCAGCTCGCACAGTGCCTTCTTAACAACTTGCGAATCCTTCCATCGGCTCTTACCAACTGAAATCGGGACTCATCTGATCAGACCACAATATTCCCGGCGCCTAGGTTCCAGCCTACATTATCACGAGCCCAGGAGAGGCGCTGTAGGCAATCTCGTGCTGTTAGTAAAGGCACTCGCGTCGGTCGTCTGCTTCCATAGCGCATTAATGCCACATTTTGCCGCACTGAACTAACGGATACGTTCGTGATACCTCCCACATTGATTTTTGCGGTTATTTGAAGTAGTGTTGATTGTCTATTAGAACTGACATCTTTAATTAAACTGTTGGTGATATGTCACAACGGTTGGCCGCCACATTGTTCCATGCACGGCTGGAACATCACTGTGAGCACTTTAAAAGTTTTACTCACAAGACTCACCCTGCCCTGCGTACTTCACCTCTTTATTATGTCTCCGGTTGTGGCGCCATGTTCCTGGCACGCTGTGGTACACCTATTAACCGTACAGTTGGGGAATGATTTCTGCAGGACACCAGAAACATGTGCTGTCTTCTGTCAACACGCCACTCTTGTTGCACATTGGTGTTAGCGTCTGACCACACGTGTAATTTATTTTATTAAATCCCTAAGTAAGTATTTGTGTTTGACATCTATTCCTTCATGTGTATTCCACAGTCTGTTTGGTGATGGAACCTGGCACTTTAATAGTCTTCCTGTAAGGAATTTTTGGAAAAACTACGTCTTCTGAAGACGTATCTTTCGTCCTGAAAAACTTAATAAAGCCCCTGTCCACGAAGAATAGTCTCTACTGAGCCATTTCCTCGCCATTTTTCACGGACACGTGCCACAACATACAGCCTGGAGATTCCGTCGTCTTCTATGCGATGGTTTTAATACAAAATAACAGATTTTTCCGCTAATAAGCTACGTATGTTACAACACTGGTCATCGGCATCTTTTTCTGTTATCTTGAAATATTTGACGTAGTTCTTCGCGAAATGTTGTACAGATTTTGTGGGCTTATTATTAGGTGCCAAATTAACCTTCGTTTATTTTTTGTCAGGCAAGCAATAGCCAGTCGGGAAACGAGTTTAAGCTCAGGTCCTAGGACAGGGTCTAAATGCCGCTGTCAACAAATCACTTTAAAACATTCTTTATCCAAACGAAAGTAGTGACGATAAGGTGGAAATGAACTATTGAAAGCAAGGTGGAACTATCATTGATATTTAATTGCTTTGTAAAGTGATATTAACTTCTAACAAAAGTAACAAAGCCTACCACAAAGCACAAAAACAGCAGATGTTTTGTACGACGACAAAAATAGGTTCTTTTAATCAATAGTCATTTTTCATAAAACATACGAAGTAGTTACTGCAGAATATGGAAATGAGTCTTGGAAACAGAAAATATATAAATAACAAAAGATGCAAAAAATGGTTGAAATGGCTCTGAGCACTATGGGACTTAACGTCTGAGGCCATCAGTCCCCTAGAACTTACAACTACTTAAACCTAACTAACTTAAGGACATCACAAACATCCATGCCTGAGGCAGGTTCAAATGGCTCTGAGCACTATGGGACTCAACTGCTGTGGTCATTAGTCCCCTAGAACTTAGAACTACTTAAACCTAACTAACCTAAGGACATCACACACATCCATGCCCGGGGCAGGATTCGAACCTGCGACCGTAGCGGTCGCGGGGTTCCAGACTGTAGCGCCTAGAACGGCTTGGCCACCCAGGCCGGCACAAAAGATGCACTCTGTTGAAGTAAGAAATGTAAGACATTGTAAAAGACTAACAAAGAAACGTAAAACTGGAAATTAATTCGCTGCCAAAAGCTAAATTTCTTTGCCGTCAGCGATCTTTCCGAGATAAAAGAAAAAATGTACGACATTTCATGCGGTGCCCCTAAGCGCCAAAGGTAATTTAAGTACACAATATACATTGAAGCGCCAAAGAAACAGATACACCTGCCAAATATCGCGTAGGGCCCCCGCGAGAACGCCACAACACGACGTAACAAGGCGTCGGCTAATGTATGAAGTAGTGCTGGAGTGAATCGAAACCACGAATCCTGCAGAGCTGTCCACAAATCCGTATGAGTGCGAAGAGGCTGAGATCTCTTATGAGCAGCACGTTGCAAGGCATCCCATATATGCTCAATAATGTTCATTCCTGGGGAGCTTGGTGGTCAGCGGAAGTGTTTAAACTCAGAAGAGTGTTTGTGCAGCCACTCTGTAGCACTTCTGGACGTGTCGTGCGTGGTATTCTCCTGCTGAAATTGCCCAACTCCGTCGGAATGCACAATGGACATGAATGGATGCAGATGATAAGACAGGATGCTTCCGTACGCGTCACCTGTCCGAGTGTCCAGGGCCCCATATTATTCCAACTGCACTCGCCCAACACCATTAAAAAAGTAATTAGGTTATCTCCATATCCATACAAGTTCATCTGCTGGATACAATTTGAAAAGCGACTCGTCCAACCAGGCAAAATGTTTCCCGTCATAATCAGACCAATGTCGTTGTTGATGCGCCCAGGCGGAGCGTAAAGCTTTGTGTCGTGCAGTCGTCAAGGTACAAGAGCGGACCTTCCAGAACCAACAAACTTTTGATATAGGTATATGAAAGAGAAAATTGAAATTATTTCTGACTCTTTTAGAAAATTACCACATCCTTTTTTGAGCTTCGGTCTTAGGATGTAACGCAAGAATGTTGTTAATTTAATCCTTGGTCTTCATTCATCGCAGAAACGAACTTTCAATTCATATGTAAAATTTCACGAAAGGATTTATAACTCTAATATTTCCTGCTAACGTCTTAGTATTTGCATATTTTTATTAAGTACCATGGGCACGTATTTTAAGCTTTACCAAAAATTCAGTGTTGATACATGTCGGTTTGTTCCACCTACGACAGAAATCAGTAAGAAATACACTCCTGGAAATGGAAAAAAGAACACATTGACACCGGTGTGTCAGACCCACCATACTTGCTCCGGACACTGCGAGAGGGCTGTACAAGCAATGACCACACGCACGGCACAGCGGACACACCAGGAACCGCGGTGTTGGCCGTCGAATGGCTCTAGCTGCGCAGCATTTGTGCACCGCCGCCGTCAGTGTCAGCCAGTTTGCCGTGGCATACGGAGCTCCATCGCAGTCTTTAACACTGGTAGCATTCCGCGACAGCGTGGACGTGAACCGTATGTTCAGTTGACGGACTTTGAGCGAGGGCGTATAGTGGGCATGCGGGAGGCCGGGTGGACGTACAGCCGAACACGTGGGCACAACACGTGGGGCGTGAGGTCTCCACAGTACATCGATGTTGTCGCCAGTGGTCGGCGGAAGGTACACGTGCCCGTCGACCTGGGACCGGACCGCAGCGACGTATGGATGGACGCCAAGACCGTAGGATCCTACGCAGTGCCGTAGGGGAGCGCACCGCCACTTCCCAGCAAATTAGGGACACTGGTGCTCCTGGGGTATCGGCGAGGACCATTCGCAACCGTCTCCATGAAGCTGGGCTACGGTCCCGCACACCGTTTGGCCGTTTTCCGCTCACGCCCCAACATCGTGCAGCCCGCCTCCAGTGGTGTCGCGACAGGCGTGATTGGAGGAACGAATGGAGACGTGTCGTCTTCAGCGATGAGAGTCGCTTCTGCCTTGGTGCCAATGATGGTCGTATGCGTGTTTGGTGCCGTGCAGGTGAGCGCCACAATCAGGACTGCATACGACCGAGGCACACAGGGCCAACACCCGGCATCATGGTGTGGGGAGCGATCTCCTACACTGGCCGTACACCTCTGGTGATCGTCGAGGGGACACTGAATAGTGCACGGTACATCCAAACCGTCATCGAACCCATCGTTCTACCATTCCTAGACCGGCAAGGGAACTTGCACGTCCGCATGTATCCCGTGACACACTACGTGCTCTAGAAGGTGTAAGTCAACTACCCTGGCCAGCAAGATCTTCGGATCTGTCCCCCATTGAGCATGTTTGGGACTGGATGAAGCGTCGTCTCACGTGGTCTGCACGTCCAGCACGAACGCTGGTCCAACTGAGGCGCCAGGTGGAAATGGCATGGCAAGCCGTTCCACAGGACTACATCCAGCACCTCTACGTTCGTCTCGATGGGAGAATAGCAGCCTGCATTGCTGCGAAAGGTGGATATACACTGTACTAGTGCCGACATTGTGCATGCTCTTTTGCCTGTGTCTATGTGTCTGTGGTTCTGTCAGTGTGATCATGTGATGTATCTGACCCCAGGAATGTGTCAATAAAGTTTCCCCTTCCTGGGACAATGAATTCACGGTGTTCTTCTTTCAATTTCCAGGAGTGTATTTCGTTTGAAATAGAATAATAACAAACTCTCACATGCATCATTTTGTACATCATGTTTGGAGAATAGGAAAACTAGGATTAGCATAGACGAGGACATGTAAGTATTTAACAATGAATTGAATGAGCAACAAACCTAGCAACTAATAAGTACAAAATGTATGGACAGGTTTTATGAGACTTAGTGAGAGTTTTTTGGTATCCGTCGCGCTGTACTCGCTATCTTTGTTGCTGAACGGTTGCTTAAAGTTTTTTCAAACATTTCAATAAAACAGCTGGCGGAAACAGTGGCTGATTCATCCTCCTATTCTGTTCGTGCGGTAAGAATCATTTAATCAAATTATGGTGTGTTATAATTTTTCCTACAATGTATAAATAACTTTTCAAAATAGAATGATAGAACGGAGCTACAAATGACCATGACGCTGATTACTGTGAGGTGAAAATCTAGCACTAATGTCCAGTTTTGTATCTAGACATGAATAAACTTACCCCCATTAAAGATGTGGCTGCGAGAACAGATAACGAGATGAATTTGTCTCGTTGCAGATGAATCTGTTTGCTGCATGCTGACTCAGACCTATTGAAGCTGAATTACCTATTTCGATACATGTATCCCATCGTTGAAATTCTTAAATACAAGTACTATACTATCAAGTCAAAAATGAAACGAAAAAATCAAACATTATTTTATCTGTGATGATTGTTCTTGAATAGCACTACTGTTCATTCAGTTAGCTGTCGAAATACAGCAAGCGTTCCCTAATTTCATTTACTATATAATGCGGCTACATTCACAAATGTTATTCCGCTAGAAATGTTACGTTTGCAGAGCAGGGTAATAGAACGATTCCTTCTGCCACACATAATTACACTGAGAATAACTTAGTACAGATATATTTGAAATTTAGGTTTTTGTTACAGTGAAAAAAATCTGACGTTTCAAATTATGGGTATTTAAGTGGAAAGTTCGTGAAATACACATATGCTTGTCTCCTTCCCTTTCTGATACTACTTTCCTTTTATCGATAGTTGTTAATGGCACAAAGGGCCCCTCGCTTATTAAACACTTACTGGAACAACTTTTAATGGATTTTGTTTTTAAAGCAGAAGAACAACTGTGATTGTCGTGACTACTGCTTGACTGCAATCAGTCACAGAACAAATTTTACAAAGCCACCAAAAGGTTAACCTATATCATCCTCTGCAGCTGTGTTGCATTTCGATACCCAATTAAATCAGCATTCGTTACTCATGTAACTAATAAAAGCAATATCTTGGTTTTTCATTTTACTAATTGCTATTAGTAATTCCAGAAAGTGATGCGGACGTTCAGCAATTAATCTTCCTTAAGAGCTTTGTGACCGGGATCGTATTATTTTATCTATAACTGTCTTGAAAGAACCATCATTTGCCATATACGAGTACATTGGACACAGATGGAAAATAGGGCTCTTACATAGGTAGCCTGGAACAGCGTGACGCAAGCGATCAGGACACTGAAGACAACCTGCGTCATGGCAATTGGATCCATCGCCTTCCCGACGAACTTGAGGTACCTGCAAACAAAATTTATATATTCATAACACATAGGTATACGCGGCCAATGAATCGAATACATGGTTGCATGTGACTAGGGAGAACAGCTCAGAAGGAAAAAGTACAACTCTAATTTCATTAGGATAAATAATACTGTAGGGCAGGAATCGTAAATGACAACATTAAACCTTAACGTGGTCTGAATGACATAAACGGAAAGATAGATCATTAGAAAATAACATACTGAGATACTAATGAAAGACAAGCATTACCAGTATGATACGAACATATAAAAATGGCAGGACAAAACAGTAAAATTTAACTGTTATGAAGCTTTATTCAGAGGATAAAATGCAGTCCGTCTGTAATGTGGGTAAACATGGGAATGAAACTCATACGCAAATAAGAAACGGTCATTCAGGATCCTCACAAATGTGAAGTGTTGAAATCTAATTCAAATGGCGTAGTGATAGGCTCCTCACGAGATGTTAAACATTGATCTTCCTTTTTATCCTTTCATTATTTTCACGATACGATATTTACAGGCTCGGACCAAAGCACATGTTTGCTTAACTCCGTTCCTGTAATACATATAATCGTTAGTATAAAGGTCACTTAAGTCAGACTTTCTCTCTTGATGCTACAATATTTATAAAAGTTTCTCAGATGAAGATCTTCCCTGTGTTATATTTCCCTACATTCATCATAGCATTCATGAAAGAGTAGTGTATTATCTAATTTTAAATAGAGCACTCAAATTAAGCACATTTCGAATTTCACGCACTACCGTATTTCATACGGACGTTAGACGATTTTTAAATATTGCGGAAGCTTATTCTGTTTCCTTTCGCAATGGCACGCTGTTCTCATCAGTTAATTCGGTATCAACAGATTCGGATCGCCGCATCTATTTCTGGACAATACACCTGTTATTCGTTCCTTCGTTTAAGCTAGTGCGCACCATAATAAATTTATACGCACTTGAATATCATTAAGAGTCACCAAATCAAATTCCTTGAGACTCTTGCGTGGCAAATAACCTTGCGCGACTGAGTACAGCTCATTTACGTTTTCAAAAAAGAAGAAGAACCGGTGCACAAAATTACAGTTTGATAGTGACAACGCTCATCTGTCGCAAAATCATTGAGTATTTATTAAGCTCGAATATTATGATGTTCCGCTAAAAGAACCACCACGGGTTCAGAAAACATGACGCATCTGCAACACATGTTACTTCGCTTACATAGTGTAGTATTTGAAAATATTAGATGCAGGTGAACAGCCAGGTCCTGGGTCCTTGAGTTCCAAAAGGGGCTCGATACTGTACCACAACGTAGGTTAACAACCAGGACACAAAAATATCGACCGTTATCACGCATGTTTTAGTGGCTCGACTTTCACTAATGGACCGAGAGGGTTATACTATACGGTGAATGTGCAACGGAAACGAAAGAAACATTGGGTGTGGCCCAAGAAAGTGTTACAGAACCAGTCATGTTTGGCATGCACATAAACGATTTTCCAAATATTTGTTCATCGTTTGGTTTTGCTGCTCTTGTAGTGTTCGTGACTGCAGATAAAATTACTAGATATGATGTTCACCTGCTATAGGACGCGGAATAGAGAAAAAGTTCGGATACGGTACGTCTGCAGACAAATTCAACAAGGCCAATACTTTTCAGTCAGTATACATAGAGCAATGATGCAGGAACTTTAGAACGAGATACTATGGAAACCTCAGAGCTGAGTACTCGTGGTAACAGCTCCAATAACACATTCTCTAACCACCTAACTGCTAACAAACGTCACCCAACTAAAATATGAGGGGCAATGAAAATGTTTCCATTCGAAGGCCGTAAGTCTAGAATCGGTATGTCAGGCAGGCAAACTCGCCGTGAGCGTTGAGGCAATCATGACATCGACGCGCCGGGTTGAAGACAGCCGTTTAGTAAAACACTGTATCCTGTTGCATACAGAAGTCTGTACATCTTCGTGTGACAGGAGTCGTCGACACTTCAAGGCCTTTTCTAAGCGACCGAAGGTATGATAGTCGTATGAAAGGCGGTCGTACGTATAGGGCGGGTTTTCGAGTGTCTCCCACTTTAGTTGGCGTAATGTCTGCTGGTCTCTGAGATCAACCGGCGTCTTGTGTCGAACCGCGAGCAGAACGAAGTTGGCGCATAATTCCACAACGGTGGGTTTCGACAGACATGCTGCTCCACGCATTCTTCATTCTCTGATGAATATCTACCGATGTTTGTTCTTCTGCACCTAAGAACACAATAACATCACATTCGTTGTGTTTGGAAGAATTTGGTAACAACGTCCTCATAGTGTCCGTTCCCGCATTTACTGCACGCTTGTCGGAAAAGCAACAAAAACGCCACACTGATCCCTTCCTACATATTGGTGTTTATGTACCCACATGAAACTGCCCTCAATCGAAATCTTTTTGATCGTCCCTTACAGAAACAGTTTTAAAAATACTAAATTCAAGCCACAACCTTTACCATAAACATTCAATAAAAGAAAGTTACCACACATCGAGGAGATTAGCAAAAACTTAGCAGTATGCTATGCAGTGGCACACTATTTAACATGTTAATGGAACTTAACAGTAAAATGGACGCGAAAAACCAAACGCTAAACACATAGAGACACACAGACAGACAGACAGATAGGGAGAGAGGGAGGGAGGGAGAGAGAGAGAGAGAGAGAGAGAGAGAGAGAGAGAGAGAGAGGAGGATGGCGGGAGCAAAGTAGAGAGAGGAAGGGAGAGAGAAAAACTGAAATGCCTACTGGAACTGGACGCACAAAGGAAACATTAACACTTTGTTTTGGTAAAACTAAAAATTATTTGCAACAAACGAAATTCCGCAAGATATGTGTAGTGTTTACATGTGTTTCTCATCAGCTTATGACAACAGAGGTCAAAAACATTTTCGAAAGCCAAATGTAAGTAATTACACATATAATCGTGAAATATTTTCGCGTAAAGAAATTATGTTCAACTGTGAAGTGATATATTAACTCCCCAACCAAATTCACACTAACATATCTCAGTGTCGGATGACATGCTGCTGGTATCTGGTTACGTATCCTGTCCTGCTAAACAGTATAATAAAAAATACTAAGTAATGGCAACAACAGTCAAAAACTGTTATTAGGCACAATTTTCATCTTTTAAGTACCGCTTAAAAATGCTCCCGTTTTACATGTATGAATAATGAAAACCGACTACCGATGGCAAAAAGGTACTGAAATATTCTTGGGTCTGCATGGAAAAACAAGGTTTCGCGTAACAGGCACGCCTTATATCCAGTAATGTTACCAGATATCGTCAGAAGCAGTACCAGATTGTTCAGTGACGAAGCAACCGCGTCCTCGAGAGTATTGTCATTGGACGACCGTAAACTAATACAGAAAGACTTGGCCAAAATTTTCACTGCCTGTAACAGACCGAAGTTGTCTTTAACTGCAAGTGAATTCCAGATAATGCCCTTAAACCTCAAAGAATCCGTTAGTATTCAATTACAAAATTAATAGTGATCCCAAGGAGCACGTCATATAGCTTAACTATTTTTGGGTAACAGAATCATGTCAGCAGACGCATCCGACCTAGAGTTAATTGTCTTACACTACCTTAACACAATTAACCAACTCGCTTTTAATGATGTTCCTCTGATCTTCTAGTTAGCGTCACAGTTATATAAGTTTCTCATTAAGTGTGAGCAGGAAACGATTGCACTTAAGCTCACATTACCGAAAATACTCAAGTAAGAGCTTCTATATCGGGTGGAAGTAATGTAGAAGAGCCCAAGACGACATTGCACAGTTCAATGAAATTCTCTATCACGGCGGCTGGGGTACATTGTATATTGAAGTGCCTGTTCAGGACAGTGATACTATCCTCTGGATGAATCTTTCACTTTGCAGCAGATACTGAAACAATATTGGTAGTGGACTGAGCTCTGGATCCTTTTATTTGAAGTCAATATCCATACCAGATGAAGTCACGGCCATGACTTATGATCGGAGTCCATAGTCCAAAACTGTGCAATTAGGAATGTACTGTTAGGTGTAGAACGAGGGGTTTCTTCTGGAAAGAAAAGCAACTGAGACGTTCCTCAAGATATTATTTTGTCTTAGGAGAAATAGCCCAGCGTAGTGTCCAGGAGTGAGTCTTTAGAATGGGGAAAGAGAGAGAGATGTACTGCCAGAATTGAAACTGTGACGTCAGGTAGTGTTGCAGTGTTTCTCTCAGTAATAGCACAGTCTGTAGTACCTAGTAGTCTATTTTTTAATTGCACCTGACACTCAGTTTTAATCTGTGAGAAAGTGTTAGGAAATTGTTGTCCCAAAATCAGCTATTCATAGACCTATGACTCCTCAGTTGCTATTAAGTTTATTGAGGACCCAGTATATTCTGTATAAAAAGCTTCGTTCGCGTTCGCCCATTGCTTGAAGACATTATATTGTCATTTTAAGCTGGTACAGTGACGAAAATTAAACTTACATCACGAAGACGACCTGCAATAGCCGTCACATTAGCAAAAACTGTGCTACATGCTTTGAGATGCAAACGATTACTGTTTCAGAGCAACCACACAAACAGAAGTAAGATTATTTAAATTTTAAATATTAAAGGAAGTTACGCAGCGGATGGCTCAATGAGATACCGCATTTCATTGTTGATTAATTGTGGGGAGATTGTGTTATGCCTCGCATAAAAACGAGAAATTTCTACCAGTAGTCGGAATTCGACACGGGCAGCTCTGTAGCCTATCGAGACTGGTATTTAATTCCACGGTATTGTTTCTCTGTTCTGGCGTAACCAAAAGCGCCGAAACGAAGATGAAGTACGCAGGAGAAGAGAAGGCAGTGAAACGACGTCGGCCAATAGCGCGCTGACCAGGACGTCACGACCGAGCGAGAAGGCAAGGTGGTTAGCACACTGGACTCGCATTCGGAGGACGTCGGTTCAATCCCGCGACCGCCCTTCCTGATTTAGGTTTTCCATGATTTGCCTAAATCACTTGAGGCAAATGCTCGGATGGTTCCTTTGAAAGGGCACGGCCGACTTCCTTTCGCATCCTTCCCTAACCCGATTAGACCGATGACCTTGAAGTTTGTGTGTGTGTGTGTGTGTGTTTGAGGTTTACGGGCGCTAAACAGCGTGGTCATCAGCAGCCAAACTCATAAAAACAGGAACACATGCAGTGAAGGGACTAAGACGAACAGCGATCAAGGAGAATGGCTAAAAGACGCAGACCTGACGCAGTTCCAAATCCCCACGTACAGAGGCAAAACAGGAGGAGAAGGAACACACTAAAAAAGAAAAGGAAACACAAGGAAAAGAGAACAGAAACCGAAGGGAAACAAGGAGGTAATCGTGACTGGTGGACCTGTTACCTAAAACCTGGGTGAGCCAGTCACCCAGCAGCACATTAAAACCCTCTCCCTAAAATCCGAGGCAACAGATTGGACAGGACACAAAACCGTAAGACCTTAACCACAGTCGCTGCGTCGTCTTGCAAAATAGAGGGCAAATCCGGTGGCAAAGAAACCACCGCCCTCTGGTCAGAGAATAAAAAACAGTCAAGTAAAATGTGGCGGACAGTAATCTGGACGCCACAAGCACTGCAGATTTGGGGGTTCTCCGGCCGGAGTAAAAAACCATGCGTTAAGGGATGCGGAGGCGCGATGCGGAGGCGAGTGAGGAGAACCTCATCCCGCCTGCATGACTGGTAGGACGTACGCCAAGGTCGCGTATAGGCCTTTACCAGACGCAGCTTATTGTCAGAAACTGCCAGCTACTCCTCTTCCCATTGATGCACAACACGAAAACGCAAAAGGGAGGTTACAGCATAGAGGGGGACGGGACATTCAACAACGTGAGGGAGGGAACATGCATCTTTGGCAGCCACATCCGCCAGTTCGTTTCCCCTAATACCCACGTGCCCCGGCACTCAGCAGAAAGAAACCTCCTTCCCCTGCCGTTGCAGGTGGAGTCGGGCATCATGGATGTTTTGGACGACCGTATCCGCTGGGTACAAGTGTTGCATGGGTCTGAAGGGCACTCAGGGAGTCAGAACAGATGAGGAACTGAAGACTGGGAACACATCTCATCTGCTCCAATGCCCGCAAGATTGCAAACAATTCGGCATCAAAGATGGTAAACGCCGCAGGAAGCCGTAACTTGATGACTCGATCAGGGAAAACCACAGCACAACCAACAGAGTCCCCCTGTTTAGAGCCATCTGTGAATACAGGTACATGGTCCGGATGCTGGTTTAAAATATCGTTAAATAAGGAGGTAAAAACAAACGCTGGAGTGCAGTTCCTCCGGTTCTCCGACAAGTCTAGAAGGATGCTGGGCCTCTGGAGCAACCAGGGAGGCAGGCGAGTAAAACCTTGTCGTTAGGGGGCCACACGCTCCACATCAAGGGACTCAAGCAAATGCGTGGCACGAATCCCAAATGGTCTCGTTGCCCCGGGACGACTGGAAAAGAGACGATCCATAGGCGGTCGGGCAACGTTAGGGTACGCAGGGGAGTTAGGACAGGCAAGGAAATGACAAACCCGTCGCACCATGAGGAGTTTCCGCCGGATGGCGAGCGGCGGTTCCCCTGCCTCAGCACACAGCCTGGGGATGGGACTGGTACGGAAGGCACCAGTGGCGAGCCTGATACCCTCATGATGTACTGCGTCAAGGATCTTCTGATACGAAGGCCTTGCTGACCCATACACGGTGCAAGCATAGTCAAGACGCGATCGGACGAAAGCCCTATAAGACTGCAGCAGACGCGCCCGATCTGCTCCCCAGGACCGATGGCTCAGACACGTCAAAATATTCAGTGCCTTCAGAGCCCGCACCTTGAGGTCTTTAAGGTGAGACAACCACGACAACTTGGAATCAAAAGTGAGGCCCAGGAACCTCACAGTGTCTCTAAAAGGAAGAACGGTGTCCCTCAGACGCAATTCAGGGGAGGTAAAAGGACGCCGAAAACGATTAAAACGAACACACACAGATTTGTCTGCAGAAAAGGTAAAACCCGTCTTTGCAGTCCATGCCTCTTAGTGCTTTATCGTAAGCTGCAACGGCCGACTAGCAGTGAGAAGACTGGAGGAAGAACAGAAAACAGCAAAATCGTCCACAAACAAGGAGCATTGGGCAGGACTCTGGATAGTGGACGTGATACTGTTAATAGCGACGGCAAAGAGGGTGACACTTAAAACGCTGCCCTGAGGAACACCATTCTCCTGCACGTACAAATCAGACAGCACATTACCAACCCGATACCGAAAGAGGCGGTGAGAAAGAAAGGACCGAATGAAGATGGGGAGACGGCCACGAAAGCCCCACTCATGGAGTTGGTTGAGGATAAGGCGACACCAAGTGGTGTCATACGCCTTATTAATGTCAAAGAAGACTCCTAGACAATGCTGGTTACGTAGGAAGGCCTGCTGGATGGCGGCCTCAAGCAGGGTCAAGTTGTCTATAGTGGAATGACATCTCCGAAAGCCACACTGAGAGGGGCTAAGGAGCTGCCTGGTCTCGAGCAGCCAAACCAGGCGGCGGTTGACCATGCGTTCCAACGTCTTCCCAACACAGCTCGTCAAAGCAATACTCCGATAACTACTGGGATGCGTTCGGTCCTTCCCTGGTTTGAGGAGGGGAATCAAAATCGCCTCCCTCCACGAGCCAGGGTACGTGCCGGATAACCATATCATATTAAAACAGTTCAGGAGAACTTCCTTGGATGGCAGCAACAAGTGCGCAGCATGCTGTACCGGATTTGATCATGACCAGGCGCAGCATCATGAGCCACAGACAGCGCAGAATCCAGTTCCCAGATTGTGAAGGGGCAGTTGTAGGGTTCAGAATTTAGAGACCGGAAGTCCAAGTGACCCCTCTCGATGGCAGTGCGGTAGCGGCAGAAATCTGGATCACAGTTAATAGTGGCGGTGGAGTCCGCAAAATGCATGGCCAGTGTCTGGGCAATGTCTCTCGGCGCCGTGAGGAGACATCCCTGATGCAGCAATGCCGTGACAGGTAGCTGGCTGAGTTTCCCGGAAATCCTCCTGATGGCTTCCCATACTAGTAGAGCGAGAGATGGAGTTCAAGAACGATTGCCATGTCCGGCGTTTGCTCTCTTTAATCACTCGCCGCGCTCTGGCCCTTGCCACCCGAAAGGCCGCAAGATTGTCAGCTAAGGGGCGGCACTTGAAGCGGCGCAGAGCAGTACGGCGGGCTCGGATGGCTGAGCGGCACTCAGTGGTCCACCAAGGGACAGGACGCCTCTTGGGATGACCGGATGACCGTGGGATTGACAATTCAGCAGCATGGGAGATCACGGCTGTAACATGGTCTACCCATTCGTGGACGCTGGCATGGTGTTCCAAAACAGCCAGTTGGCTGAAAAGTGTCCAGTCAGCTCTGCAAAGGTGCCACCGGGGTGGCACTGGTAATGCCACAGCCTCATCCAGGAGGCGAATCCAAAGGGGGAAGTAGTCACTAGAATGAAGGTCAGCAGCAGCCTCCCACAGAGCAGAATCCGCAAGTGCTGGAGAGCAAAAGGAAAGGTCAATAGCCGATGATGACCCGGAAGCAGTCCAGAAATGAGTGGGAGCACCAGAGTTGAGGATGCACAGTTCTTCAGACATCATGAGGCTTTCCAGAATGCGACCCCTGGGGCAAATAGTCGGAGAGCTCCATAAGACATTATGAGCGTTGAAGTCCCCCAGATGAAGAAATGGGCGGGGTAGTTGGCTAATAAGGTCCGTGAGAGCCTCAGAGCCTATCGCATCCTGAGGCGGTAAATAAACTGAACAGACTGTGAGCCTCCGACCCACAAGAATGTCAACTACAACTGCTTGCAAGTCGGTGACGAGAGGGAGCTCTGATGAGGGGTGCATGTCACGGACAAAAACCGCAACACCACCTTTTGCCCTTTCCCCCGTCAGATCATATTTTCGATATACGGTATAGCCTCGTAAAGAAGGAGCATCAGTGGCCCGAAAATGTGTCTCTTGGAGACATAAGCACAAGGGGCACTCTCGTATAAGGAGTTGTAATTCGGCCACATGCGTCCTGAACCCATTCAGGTTCCACTGTAATATGGGAGCCAGTGACCAGGGTAGCTGAACTTTCACCCTGCCTCTGTGCTTTGGAGGTGAGCCCGTACTGGCCGGAGATTTATTCCTGGGGCGAGAAGATCGCCCCCGGTCGACATCAATGTCCATAAGCTCCAATGACGACCCACGGGAGATGTTAGACAGTACGATGGCCACGTCATCGGACCGATGCCGACTAGTCTCCTCAGGTGGCAAAACCTTCACCTTCTGAGGCTTTGTCTTGGGGGGCTTAGAATGCAGAGCCTTGTCAACAGTTGGAGCTTTACTCGCCTGGGCAGAAGGCGCCATATGGGGAGAGGCAGGAAGTACCCCAATGTCAGCAACCACGGCCTCGTCCGACGTAGGGGGGAGAGCCGCAGGTTGCAAAACAACCGCAGCAGCACAAGTGCACTGGCAAGCGCAGGTATTAGTGCTAACACTAGCAACCTCCGTTTGCGTAGCAACAGTGGCCAGTTGTACCGGTTTTTTGAGAGCGGAAGCGAAAGATGTTGAAAACACAGGAGGTTGCATGGCCTTAAAGAGCTTCTTGGCCTCACCATAGGGGATGGGCTTAGATGTTTTAATCTCCTGTACCTTCCGTTCTTCGAGATAGATGGGGCAGATCCGGCTCCTGACAGGGTGACTCCCAGGGCAATTCACGCACTTCACAGGCGATGAACAATCGGCTCCGTCATAGGCTGACCACATTTACCACAAGTGGCTATCCCATTGCACTCCAACGTAGTATGCCCAAATCGCTGACATTTAAAACAGCGCATTGGGTTGGGGAAATATGGCGGTAATGGCAAACGTAAGAACCCCGCTTTAACATGCTCTGGGAGTCTCGGGCAACTGAACGTGAGAATAAACGAGTCAGATTTGACGAGGTCCCCATCGACTCGTTTCATAATATGCTGCACGTCAACAGTACCTTCGTCAGCCCACTCAGATTTTAACTCGTCTATGGGGATATCCACCAAGTCCCTACACGTCACAACACCCTTACTATAATTCAAAGTCGAGTGGAGCTCGGTCTCGATAGCGTACTCTCCTAGACAGGTTGCTTTCCGAAGGGAAGCGACTTGATGGGAACTAGAAGTCTCAACTAACAGAGTCCCATTGCGCAGTCGCTTTACAGATTTCAGCATTCCTGCAATTCCCTCAAGACCCTTGTGGATGTAAAAGGGAGAAACCCTCTCAAAGCTACCCTCCTTTCTTTTAATAATCAAAAACACATTCTGGTTATCAGCATGTGCTCTGTTACGACAGTCTGTTAAATCTCTAGCAACACCAGGCGCTGGAGGACTCGCAGCGCGTAGCCGCTTTTTCGATGGGGTGTGTTTTCCTACCAGTGGCCCACCCAAGCCACTGGTAGGGGGAAATGTAGAGGTCGAAGGGTTCATAGCGGTCCCACGAGCAGCTAGGGAACTAAAGGTCCGCTCAGACAGAGCCCCGCGTGCCTGAGTAAGCCTTATACAACTGAGGTGCGGCAGGTGCCACAGAGGTTGCCCGCTTGCGACTATTCCACCCCAACAGCCATGCATCTTCTAGGCGCGGAGCACACCGAAATATTGAGGTTTTTTTTTATAGAGGTTGGCCTTCCTCGCAATCCTGGCGGTCAAGCCAAGATTACCATTCCCCGCAGCACACAACATTTCACCGCCGCTCCGTACGGTGGTCGCGAAGCATGTCCGGGGGTTACGGTGACAGGAGACTGGCGGCGCAGACCAGTCCCCAGCTCAGGACCCCGGGGTCGCCAAGCCCGTACTCAGCAAGTGAATGCTGAGCCCCTGGGGGAACCTTGCAGTTTGGTCTCCTCCTAAAAACCAGGACGTAACCACGACAGAAGTGGCATCTAACCCAAGTGAATATAGGCGCCGTTCCTGCTAATCTCAGCCGGACATTAGCGGACAGTATTCGCAGAGTATATTCGCAGTATATTTATGTGACTGGTCGCCCATAGCTTCCGACGCCATTATTGATTCAAGTTAAGTATTTTCAATTGTTGAATTTAAATTACTGATGTCATTTGTTTGAATTGTTGTATAGGATTCTGAGAACGCAGCATCTCTTAGGCACCCAATACGAGACGACTGAGCGAGACCCCAAATTCTCGATTCATCGACACTGGAATGTCCGCATTAATCTATGGCTTTAGGAGGGCCATTCTGAACACCTTGCAGGATCTCAATAGCCCGAAGCAACTAGCGTCCGAGAGAATAAACGTATTTTTCACTCCACACTGGAAGTTCGTACAGTCATGTCCCTTACTAAGACTGAGGAAATAGGCTTGCAGTCAACAAGGCATGTATCCCGTCAAATATTACGTTGACATTTGAAGCACCTGCGAATGTCAGCGCGTCGACCAATAGTTGCGTCTGCGCTCGACACATCGACAGCGAGAACCACATTAACAGCTAGTATGCACAACAATACGTACACGAGTAGACACATGTCGTCTTTTGAGACGTCGTACCGGTTCTAAGTACAACATCTCGATGCACGTATTCGTGTGTAGAGACTCCTAGGAGAAGATCGTGCATTTGTCATCGTTATAAGGGCCCAACACCTGACTTAATGCTGTGTGGGGGGCGGGCACTGGGTACACTATAAGACCACCTTAAGTTTCGATAGCAGGTAATCTGCAGACCAGGCATCACACTTCTGATCTGTTACGTCCGGTGGCAAAGCTGTATCTTCGAGATCTTAGTAGGAATATCAACGAAGTTACACAAGAGCCCATTGTAGACCATGCTGTGTTGACCACTTCGATATAGAGGAAGATTGACTGTTGGCCTAAGCAGAGCGTTCTCCACTTCTTTCACCCACCGGAAACGATTGGTCCTCAGTTTCCGAGACCCTGCCACACCAACACCGACGCAGCACTTTGATTGATGAACTCTGCCATACCGTTAAATTAGCTAGGAATGACGTACCTACATCTGTCATCCAAGTTCACCTTGACACCCAGCCGGGAAATGCCGTTGTTGCTGTCAGAGGCGGCAGCACTGTATACTAAATTTCTCAACCTGTATACACAAATCATCTACAAATTAAATCAAGAATTCTCGTATTACAATTTATGTTCAAAATTAGTAATATTTCATTGTTTACTGTCCTTCCATTATTGCAGTTTTAATGTAGAGCAAGTATTTTGTGTTCAACGCACATAAAGCGTCCGAAAGTCACTCAGGTGTCTTGTACACGACGCCTGTTATCATGACAGTTATGTAGGCGTTTCGGAATTCTTGATACTCCTACACTAAAGGGCTGTAGTCTTTCCAACACCGCAGCCACATGTATATTTGTTGTGGTTGATCAGTTTACAATTTTGTCCTTGAATTTGAGGAAAGAGCTATCTGATTTACTTGCGAAAAAGCATTCAACAGCTTAGATCGCATAAAACATTTCTTTGTCTAAGACAACTTGTTTCCACAGTCTGTGCTGTCATCTGAGGGCTCAAAAACCTTTTTGTTGTGAAACGTGTTCATTTGACGTTGAGAATCACGCCAAGTTGGCAAGTGGATAACAATCAACACATTGTAACAAGTTTATCATAACTAAAATATTTAAAAGTATAAAACACTCTGCAAAAAAGGTAGGTGTTTGTTGCAAGGCAAAGTACACAGTAGCACATCTGTTTACATAAGCTGGACGTATGCTAAACAGATGCTCTACTGTGTACTGTGTATTGTGATGTAACAAGCACATGTGAGCGATCTGTATATGCACATGGTCCATTGCACAATGTGATTTAGGTTCTTGAATATTTTAGTAATGACAAACGTTTTACAAAACTGGCTGATTTATATCCACCTGTCAAGATTCAACGTAAAATGAACACATTTCACAGCAAAATGATTTTTGAGAGTTGGAGATGACAACAAAGCCTGTCGAAACCGGTTATCTTAAATAACGAAATATTTTATGCGAATACGCTGAATATTTTTTAGCAATATTTGTCATTAGAACAGTCCTCGTGCCAAGAGCTAAGCGACGATTTTATCGTTATATCGATTAACTTCTAACAAATGTCCGGCAGCGGGGAACACACATGTAGTACAACAGTTAGATGAAAACGATGGAATTTGGATGATGTATCGTGCGGCGCTACGGAATATATAGGGACGGTTAAGTGATGGGAACCCCGTGCTATACTGACGAACGATACTCATATAGAGAATTGTTTTCCTGTCTCTGACACTATGAATGCGAGAAATACGGCTATGACATATCTGCAACGATTGCATCCACCTTGCTGTTAGACAGTATAATAGTATAACTGTACACAGCACTGTGCAGTTCCGAAAACTTTCGCAAGATGCGAAACTGCATGATATTAAATCGCCTGTATGACGCTAGACCGTAAACAGCCAGTAGGGAAAATCATTCTTTGCAACGTAACCGAGCTTTCACGACACAGCATATTGAAGAATGAGACTGCAGCCACACCAACTGGGATGACATGAGCCTAATCAGTCAAAATGGACAAAACAAGTAACTTAGTCTCCCGAATTGTAAGGTAACTATTTCATATAAAGTACCGAGTGGGGAGACGGCGTGCTTAAGACACTAAACTCATATTCGGAAATCACGAGGTGCATGTAGCTTTCCCATGGTTCTCTAAATTTCTGCACACGAATTTGGGATGCTTTCTTAAATAAATCATTACTCATTCGTTCCATAAACCATCTACATCCGGAATAGTACTTCCTCACAAGTAAATTAAACATCTAAAGCACGTTAATTCTAGAAGAAATTTAAGGAACGTAGTAGGAAATTAGATTTACAAGCATTGATTACGACAGTCCACTATGAAAATTATTATTAACAGTAATACAACAACAGTAATAAAAAGAATGAAACATGCTCCTATCGTAGCACAGATAGCGAATATGTTCTGCACAGAGTTAGTGATGTAAAAGAAGGGAACTAGGTTTTCGGCTTATCTGGTAACTTCAATCACTTTTAAATCATAACATCTTGGCGTTATTTGTTAGCATTAGTATCCATGTCGTGTAATACACTGAAAAGCCAAAGAAACTGGTACACCTGCCAAATGCCTTGTGGGCCCCTCCTTCCCCCCCCCCCCCCCCCCCCACCATCCCCCAAGCACGCAGCAGTGCCACAACACGGTGTAGCACGGAGTCGACTAATGCCTGAAGTAGTGCTGGAGCAAATTGACACTATGAATCCTGCAGGGAAATCAATAAATCCTTAAGAGTACTAGGGGGCGGTGATCTCTTCCGAACAGCACGTTGCAAGGTACCCTAGATATGCTCAATGTCTGGGGAGTTAAGTGGCCAGCGGGAGTTTTTAAAGTCAGGACAATGTTACTGGAGCCACTCTGAAGAAATTATGGACGTGTGGGGTGTCGCATTGTGCTGCTGCAATTGTCCAAGACCCTCGGACAGCATAATGAACGTGAATGGATGCAGGTGATCAGACAAGATGCTTACCTACGTGTCACCTGTAGTATCAGGGGTCCCATATAATTCCAACGGCACACGCACCACACCATTACAAAACCTCCACCAGCTTTAACAGTTCCCCGCTAGCATGCAGGCTCCATGGATTCATGAGGTCACGTCCATCCACTCGATACTATTTGAAACGAGACTTGTCCTACCAGTCAACATGTTTCTAGTCATTAACAGTGCATTGTCGGTGCTGTCGGTCACAGGTGAGGCATAAAGATTTGTTTCCTGTAGTAATTGAGGGAACACAAGTGGGCCTTCGGCTAAGACAGCCCATATCGACAATACTTCGTTGAATGGTTCGCACACTGACACAAGTTGATGGCCCAGCACTGAAATCTGCGGTAGTTTGCGGAAGAATTGCACTTCTTTGATATTGAACGATTCTCTTCAGTGGCCGTTAGTGCCATTCTTGCAGGTTCTTTTACCGGCCAGAGTGATGTCGGACATTAGATATTTTAGCGGATCTCTCATATTCACGGTACACTCGTGAAATGGCCGTATGGAAAATCCCACTTCATCTCTACCTCGAAGATGCTGTGTCCCATTGCTCGTGCGCCAACTCTAAAACCACGCTCAAAGTCACTTATATCTAGATACGCTACCATTGTAGCAGCAGCAACCGATCTAACAACTGCGCCAGACACTTGATCTATCATATAGGAGTTGCCGACCCCAGCGCCGTGTTCTGCCTGCTTACATATCGCTGTATTTGAATAGGCATCCTATACCCCTATACCAGTCGTTTTTGCGCTTCCGTGTAAAATGCATCGCGTCAAGTGAAGTAACATGATAGATGACGCCATGCAATGTAACATGACACGTGCCATCATGTCATCCAACTTGGCATTTGTAATGGCGTCCAATATGACACAACCTGTCATATAAGTCTAGGAACCACATATGTCCACTTTGGTATAGTTCTTATTATAGATTCAGCTCGACTCTCGGATACTTCCTATTGTGAAGGGATTCCACTCTCTAGAAGCACGTACATGAAACAGGGGATGGTCAGAAGAGAGCACACTGCGCTCGGGAAGTAGGGTAACAACGTAAAAAAGCGCTAATATGTGTAGATGTCTTTATGCAAACGTCTTTGAAGCTGCCAGGTAAATCGAAAAATTAGTTCCCTCCTTTTGCATCCAGAACATATTCGCCCCTTTTTGTGCTACAAAAGGAGCATTTGTCCTTTTAGTCTAACATTATTTTGATGTTAGCTTGGCAACCGATGCTGATTTTTGTTGGTTCGGGCGACGAATGATATGGTAATTGTTTCTTGTTATTGTCTTTGGAGCCATGTTGCTTATGTCGTGCCAAAGGATCAAGCTTTCACCTAACAGAAGGATGACCATCAATTACAAGTATTTGTGTACAGTCTCAAAAACGGTGAACTGATTCGGACCAGTTTGAGACGTACTGACTGAAAAAGTGTTTTTTTGCAGATAAAGTCCGAAACAAGGTAATTTTATCCTAACCATGCATGTTTTATTTAATTTAGTCTTAGCTTTAATTTAAACCATCGTTAATTCGAGTGCGGATAAAGACTGCTGCATAAAAAGTATTTCATTTTGACACTTTATCCTTATATCTACCTTCGTGCAAAGTTTGAGTCGATTCGTTCAAGTGTTAAGTTTAAATGTGGCGCACACTAGAAACTTCCCAGAGAAAATTATTTTCTGTACGTAGGATCAAAACAAAACAAGATTTTTTCAAACAGTTAAAATTTGTCTCAGACCAAGGTCCGATACACCGGTGGATCAAATTTGAATCATCAGTCTCGCTCTATTCCGGAACTGAGGATGAGTTTTTGCACATAAAATCTGAACGGTGCACAAACAAATAGTGTTCTTAACTGAGCACTATTTTCAGCACAATTAAAAATGTTTCCTCGTTCAATCCTTGTTTAATATAATTTACCAAAGGTACAGATCTTCAAATGGCTAAACAAAATTCCGCAGGTCCGGGCTAAACTAAAAACATGTCACCCCCATATTCCTAGCTCAAACAGGAATCGAGTATCATAACTCCCACCATCACGACGACGACATTCTACTGCGCTTATCTGTTTGAGTCAGAAATCTAACTGAAGTCACGGATTAAACTATTTCATTCCTACGCCCAAACTCTGTCTGAAAATAAACTCGACCAAGAGAGGACTTATGCTAGCCGCACCCCTTTAGAGCCGCTATTTTAGAAACATAACAGCAATTGAGAGACTTGGAATCTTGCAGACAATCTCGAGACGGCTACGTCGCGCTGCTCTCAATGGCAGCACAGTTAACCGATTCTAGGATTCGTCACTGCCGTCAGTTTCATTAACATTTCACCCATACGGGGAAAAGAAACGTCAGTTGCAGATGTGGGTGCGGCACTGGAATTCTACAGGCGACATAAACAGTAGACATTTCTGTCGCGTACAGGCAGCACCCATATTTGTAATCCGACGTACCTTACAAGTTGCTGATGGATTTGGATGCAGGTGCATAGTTCTTCATACATTCTCTCATGCTTCTTACGTAATGTAAACTCAGAGCAGAAAGAACCAGTTGATTTTACAGCATCAAGTCCTCCAATTCGTAGGTCTTTAATCCGATGGAACAGAAGCCTTAGCTGAGTGGCTGCATTGATCATGACACACGCGAAGAAGACGTCTACTCCAAAACCAATGTTGAAGAAAAGTACTGATGGGACGCTCTGCATTACGTACAGTAGCGCGTACGTGGAGGAGCTTACTTCGTTCACCATCGGGAGCTGCACGAAAGGCAGTCGCCGTTCGTTGCTGTAAGCTATGAGGGGCATGGGTACCCACACGATGGAAAGTGTCGCTATGTAAGCTGGCACGAAGAGGGTCAGACGGCACACTAGTCTCTCCGAGATCGCGAGGATAGGTTTGAGAGCAGGATCAAGCTCGCAGTACGAGCGCTGTCTGGTAGTAATCTCATCTGTCATCAACACAAGCCGTCGATACATACTTCGATCTTTGAGAAAGAAGACCAGCTTGGTAACGCCGCCGCACACTATGAACAGGTTGGCCAGCATCAGAGTCAGCTCTTCGATATTATCTCTGGAGAGGTAGGATCCGAAGATGGCCACCCAGATGTGTATCAGCCCTAACAGGAAAGCCGTGCCGCTGAAGAGGTGGTAAAGTTGTGAGTGTGTGAGCGACCACACCCCCAGGAGGCAGAGGTAGCGCACGTTGTATTTGAGTACGGACTGCGATGTGCCCTTCCACGTCGGGATTGATCCCTGAAACTCAGTGGACTGTGCGGAATGGTCATTCTTTGATACACCATCTCCTGAACGGAATTTAACAGTTACACCTCCTGATTTGGAGACAGAATCCTTAGGCTGCATTCCTGCAGTGGCAGCCCGAATACCACCTGAAGGTAGTCCGCTCGAAAGAGCTGTCGTTCACCAAGTGAACGGTACTGGTCTAGTTCGTCCGTCGTTACGTAAGCAAAACTCAGCCGAATCATTACTGTTAATGTACCATTTCGCCTAGTCTGGAGGAAGATAGAATAAAGGGAATTGCAGATCAGCACGAAATAGGAAAGTATGTAACAGAACAGATGTTCAAGTTACCGGTACATGCTTCATTTCAGATTTATAAATTTAAATATTATATTGAGTTTCACCCCGATGCCATAGAAAACGCCTTGGGATAGGTTCCCTTTACTACTCGAAATTCTGACGCTTCAATTCGCTTTGTTCCACCTCATTACAAATTCATTACGTCAACTCGAATGGTACCCGATAGTGTAATCTTTAGAATCCGTCAGAAAAAATGTTCAAACGGAAAAACGAATGGACAACACAGCTTCGTAAATATACAAATATACAGGTTAAGACAGTTTTCCACTGTGTTGAAAATTTTATAATCAGGGTAAATAGACTATTTGTTATTAATAGATACTGATATTTAAAAAATGTATAAGAATACTTGTCTATACATTGGGATATGTTCTGTCCCCTTTAGTATCTCCAAAATGCACTTAATGTGTTTGCGAACCAAGGCCGTGAGTAAGGTTCAAATGGCTTTGAGCACTATGGGACTTAACTTCTGAGGTCATCAGTCCCCTAGAACTTAAAACTACTTAAACCTAACTAACCTAAGGACATCACACACGTCCATGCCCGAGGCAGGATTCGAACCTGCGACCGTAGCTGTCACACGGATCCAGACTGTAGCGCTTAGAACTGCTCGGCCACCCTGGCCAGCGCCGTGAGTAAGTTTATTGTCTATGAGAATAAATGTATCCTTCAAAGAATACACAAGCTATCCGTAACTTTAAGATTCAGATAAAGATACAACTGGCTTCTTGTGCCTGTACTGTTGTTGAATTCGACTTTCCCTGTTTGCACGGAATGCAAAGCTGTAGCATGTTTCATCACATGCGAGCGGAAAACGGAGAAACTTAATTTTATATTGTACTGTTACAGGTGGTAGAGCTTCACCACAATTCTTAAAAGAAAGTCAGTCAATTACATGGTGCAACATACATTCATCATCACAGAAAACGGTATTCATAACATATATTTCTCGCCTAAGAATTATTACAACCATCCATTCTATAGTACCGGAAAGGAACACTTTTTGTCGCAGTTTGCTCTTGCTATCGTTTTACCAACATTAATTTCTACAGTGGGCCTTTAGAAAAAGCGAGCAGCGTTATCATAAAAACTGCTTACCGTGCGACTTCACACGTCCGTTCGCTGAAGCTCATGTGGAGGAAATGTTGCAGAATTCGGGTGGAACGGTTTGATTAAGTCATCGTTAAGCCCACATGATACTGTACATAATTTCACTTGTTTCCAAAGCTGAAGGAGTAATTTGTATAGGAACTGTTGTACAGAGGACGAGAAGTGTAAGGAGGCAGTCGCCAAGTAATACAGAGAACTGGGGGAATGTTTCTGTGAATTTCAAAACCTCTCTCATGAAATGCAGTGCAGTATGAGAAAAATTAATTACAACTTTCTACACGAGTGCCAAATTAATTTCAATACAAATGCTTAAATATTATTGGCTGAGCTTTGTGTCGTTATTTCACATAACAGTAGTAAATACTTAACATGAGTAACAAAGGATAACCTACTACTAGAGGCAGGTCGAAGTATGAATAACATCTTCGTTGGCTGTTGTACCCAACTTACATTCAGTAAGAAAAGATGTGCACGTATTTTTCGATGATTGTTATTCTCTTTGCATAGAATGAATGTACTCTGAAGTAGGATTAATTAATAAAACTGTTTCGACAGTATATTCGGTGACAGTACAAGGAATGTGTCACGTCCAGTAATAAATAAGGCCTTCACAATGGTTTGATTATTTCTTATTGTCTCATTCGCTGAAGTTACCTTTACACACATATCCTCAGAGCAATGATTTCATCACTCCTATAAAAAATGTATGAAAAATGTGTACAGTGTAATTAAATTTTAAACTTAGTGATTCTACTGGTGCTGTTCTTCGAAAACGATAAGAAAGGTACACTGTATTTATTTTCTTCCAGATCAGAAGACAGGAGAAAGAACCTAATCAACCGAAATTCATTTAAATAGCAATCAAAGTAATCTGACGCCTATTGTAGTGTTATTTATTGACTCCTTACTCTTTCGGGTTGGTAGCACCTTATTTATTATTTTCGTTCATCATCATCATCATCATCGTAATTACAATCATGACTGCCACCATTACTACACCTCTTGACAATGTCGTGAAGGCAGCTGTTGTAGTATTACGAGCCACTTACTGCAGACACATGTATACCACTTTGAACCAATAAGAGTTTCTGAACTTCGGTGATATTTTCAGTTTAACTCCACAGGTAAATATGTTTTATTTATTTTACTTCTACGAAACAGGAAATTTTACTAATGTTCGCTGTAACAATTTTGCGTATGATTAAGAGTGTAAGGGAAACGTACGTAATACTTTCTATTACATCGCCAAATTAATGAATTAGCTTCGAAGACCTTTAAAAGCTCTGTTACATTAACAGAATATTATAGTAATATTGCCAAACTTGAAATTTATTACAGCGTTTTTTATTAGAGCAAATTCTTCAATACGGTCAGTATTTTGAGATTTTCCTCAATATTTATTCAGTACTAAACCTAACAGTTACTCTACAAACAGGATGTGTACAATTATTTGTCCTCCATGTGTACACTGAAAGGGATTCCGTTCTGTTCTCACTTATAAATTGTTTTAGTTCTGAACTGTGCTGCTGTTACTAGATATTAAATAGAGTAAAAATATTTTATAGCATCTAATCCGATACTTTTTTTTTGTTTTGCTTTGAGACCACAGTTGACGACATTTGGCATTGAAATAATCAATTTATCACCGTATTCCTGTGAAAATTCAACAACTTCACTGAAAGCATCTTACTAGTTGATTAGAAGCTGTATCCTTGATTCCGTATTTGATTAGGCTATCCTACCATTACACTAAAATTAACGAGACTGCTAACAACACAATAACTATTAACTACGAACTCATCTTTAACTGAAGAATGTACTCACGGCAGGAGATCTGGTAAGGTTCATAGGTTACGCTTCTGAATTATCTAAACACCTGAGGCTATAAATCTTTGAATCATGAAGTAACTGAATGATTGAAACACCAAGTAAAAACAAACGGAGCTTATGTAAAATTTAAATGTCGTTTGAAATTAGAGTACAAGATGATTCTGTGCTGGAGATGCCTAAATGAGCACTTGCTTTTGTTAACACTGTGAGTAGAAATATACACAATACAAAATATTTATATCTCCTTCCTACGGAGTCAACAAAAGTAATGCTCTTATAGATTTCCTACTACCAAACTCAACTTCCACTCTATTACAAATTTCGATTCCCTTTATTTTTTACCGGGGCTCGATACACCCGAACTTACGAATAAGTGCCATGTGGTTTTCTGTTTGCGGAACGTGAATGCCAAGAAATTCTTCCACCTATCCCCAGACATTTTTTTACGGAATCTGTTATTTAAAACCCGACTGACATATTAACAATGAAATAAGAACTAGCTTCATCGTATCTGAAACAAACATTCCATCATACAATAACAGGCACATCTTCTTACTGATAGGATCTTCTATACGAAAGCGTCATAAGCCCATCCGTTGGACCTGAGTGGAAAAATGTGAGTTGGGTAAAGTGAAATTCAATTCAGAAATGGAGCGTTTTCTTATAATTGTACATTTAACGTATCTTCTCTTACTACATGTCGGGAAGGTGTTCTGAATGTTAAATGATCTTTTACAGGTTTTTGTATTACTTTAGATGCAAACCAAACACAAAAGTATAGACAGAATAAATTTCCATGCACTAAATAGATGAACTGAGGAGGAGAGCTACTACCTAATTTCAAACAGCTTTTAGAAAACCTCGAATGTCGAATAAATATGTGAAAACCACATTGCAGATGTGAAATGTCTTATTTCGTCTCTGTAATCTATTTACTTCCATTAATATTGTAGCATATTCGTAGCAATGCTGCCTAAATATTTGCAGCTGATTTACAGATTACGTAATCGCATAATTTTTCACATTTGAATTGGGTAATGGTGTCGCACTAATCCTGTGACTTCTTACCTCAAGGCCTGAAACAATTTCCTTTGCTGTGGAACACTCACTCTTCACGTCGCCCATAAGGAAAAACCACTCTATACCTTTTCCTGCTACGAGGAAGACAAATACACTACATGCCATTAAAATTGCTACGCAATAAAGATGACGTGTTGCAAACGCGAAATTTAACCGACAGGAAGAAGATGCTGTGATATGCAAATGATTAGTTCTTCTGAGCATTCACACAAGATTGGCGCAGGTGGTGACACGTACAACGTGCTGACATGAGGAAACTTTCCTACCGATTTCTCATACACAAACAGCAGTTGATAGGCGTTGCCTGGTAAAACGCTGTTGTGATGCCTCGTGTAGGGAGGAGAAATGCCTACCATCACTTTTTAGACTTTGATAAAGGTTAGATTGTAGCCTATCGCGATTGAGATTTATGGTATCGCGGCATTGTTGCTAGCGTTGGTCGAGATCCAATGCCTGTTAGCAGAATAAGGAATCAATGGGTTCTGGAGGGTAATACGTAACGCCGTGCTGCACCCCAACGGCCTCGTATCAACAGCAGTCGAGATGACAGTCATCTAATCCGCATGGCTGTAATGGATCTTGCAGCCACGTCTTGATCCCTGAGTCAACAGGTGGGGACGTTCCCAAGACAACAACCATCTGCACGAACAGTTCGACGGCGTTTGCAGCAGCAAGGACTATCAGCTCGGAGACCATGGCTGCGGTTACCCTTGACGCTGCATCACAAAATGGTCAAATGGCTCTGAGTACCATGGGACTTAACTTCTGTGGTCATCAGTCCCCTAGAACGTAGAACTACTTAAACCTATCTAACTAAGAACATAACACACATCCATGCCCGAGGGAGGATTCGAACCTGCGACCGTAGCAGTCGCGCGGTTCCCGACTGAGCGCCTAGAACCGCGAGACCACCGCGGCCGGCGCTGCATAACAGAAACGAGCGCCTGCGATGGTGTACTCAACGACGGACCTGGATGCACGAATGGCAAAATATCATATTTTCGGATGAGTCCAGGTTATGTTTGCAGTATCACGATGGTCGCATCCGTGTTTGGCGACATTGCGGCGAGCGCACATTGGAAGCATGTACTCGTCATCGCCAAACTGGCGTGTCACCCGGCGTGATGGTATGGGGTGCCATTGCTTAACCGTCTCGGTCACCTCTTGTTCACATTGACGGCACTTTGAACAGTGAACGTTACATTTCAGACGTGTTACGACCAGTGGCTCTACCCCTCATTCGATCCCTGCGAAACCTAAATTTCAGCAGGATAATGCAAGACCGCATTTTGCAGGTCTTGTGCGGGCCTTTCTGGATACAGAAAATGTTTGACTGCTGCCCTGGCCAGCACATTCTCCAGATCTCTCACCAACTGAAAACGTCTGGTCAATGGTGGCCGAGCAACTGGCTCGTCACAATACGCCAGACACTACTCTTGATGAACTGTAGTATCGTGTTGAAGCTTCATGAGCAGCTGTACCCGTACACGCCATCCATGCTCTATTTGACTCAATGCCCAGTCGTATCAAGGCCGTTATTACGGCCAGAGGTTTTTGTTCTGGGTACTGATTTCTCATGATCTATGCACCCAAATTGCGTGAAAATGAAATCACATGTCAGTTCTAGTATAATACATTTGTCCAATGAATACCCGTTTATCATCTGCATTTCTTCTTGGTGTAGCAATTTTAATGGCGAGTAGTGTACTTGCAGTAAGTATGAGGGATCTTAGCAGTTATTGCCTCAAACCTAACAGTCGAATAAGTATGTCCAACAAACCACAAAACACATATTGCAGTGTTATTTCGTAGCTGTTTTAAATTACTGTGTTGCTGATTAGATATACGAACGATATACGAACGAGGTCCCCTTTTATTCCCTCTAAAATTCGTAATTTCATCCTACGAATGCAGTACATTGCGTAATATGAATATTCAGTATCTGTAGACTGCACTGTATGATTTTAAACTTAAGTGTATTTACTCAGTGTTTTAATATATGGTGATTACCTAATAAGAAAAGTGGAGCATCCATACAACGGCTACCAGTTAACTGGATATTCACTCTGGAGAATTCGGTGCACTGAAGGAATGGCCAACGAGCGTGGAATAATTAATGAGTCGCCTGATTGCCAGGAGCGGAATGAGTCTTCCGTGAAGTGACCCATTTAGCTGCCGTGGGTTTCAGCTTTCTACGCCTAATATTGATCTGCGGTAATGACGTAACAGACGCAATTTAACAGAAGTCAATTACCGAATTAAATGAGCGGCGGAGTAAGAACGTCAAAGAGCTAATCAGTCCTCTAAGTTAACACAAACATTTACTTAACAGAAATTTTGCGTAAAAGATTGCTGCGCAGTAGTAGTGCATACGCGTGTTCCCTCGTGTATGGCCGTCGGAGTGTACGTGTATTTGTGTCTTTGTCTCTTGGTGACTCAGGCCCATCCCTTTCGATACGATATCGGAGCAACTATGTGTCTACTGAACTTTGTTTGAAGTTTGTGCAGTAACAGCATTTCAACTTCATTTTCCTTCGAAAGTCTCTGATAGCACTGTTTTCTAATTAAGAGGAAATTTTCCTGAGTGTTGCATGCTTAACTAATAAAACAGTTTCTAATATCATGCTTAAATTTCGAATCTATTTTAATGAACATGGTCTCATGGTAATTATTCGTTTGTTTATGCAAGATTTTATGCAGGAGATAAAACACTTCGGCTGCAGCTTCCTTGAAATCTCAGTTACATGTATTTTGAAAAATAGGCAACGCAGCCTGCATAAAAACATGTGTCATGAATTTTGGGATTTATTCTTAATGTTAAAAAATTGCAAGAATTTCCTATGACCATAATGTCCGAAAGTCCTTCATTGCGGAGGTATCAAAGAAATTTCTTGTACTGTCCCCCGGTTACGTAATTACCTTAAATGTGTATTTCTATTAACTATTTTGTTTATAATTGTTCACAGTATTTACCTTGTTTTGTCTGAATGTCGTTTGTCCTGTCGTAGCGTAACTTCAATTACAACACATCACGGCCGGCCGGAGTGGCCGAGCGGTTTTAGGCGCTACAGTCTGGAACCACGCGACCGTGCGACCACAGGTTCGAATCCTGCCTCGGGCATGGATGTGTGTGGTGTTTTTAGGTTAGTTCGGTTTAAGTAGTTCTAGGGGACTGATGACCTCTGAAGTTAAGTCCTATAGTTTTCAGAGCCATTTTGAACAACACATCACAACAGTGTATTCATCTACATATACATCTACATTTATACTCCGCAAGCCACCCAACGGTGTGTGGCGGAGGGCAGTTTACGTGCCACTGCATTACCTCCCTTTCCTGTTCCAGTCAGGTATGGTTCGCGGGAAGAACCACTGCCGGAAAGCCTCCGTGCGCGCTCGAATCTCTTTAATTTTACATTCGTGATTTCTTCCGGAGTTATAAGTAGGTGGAAGCAATATATTCGATACCTCATCCAGAAACGCACCCTCTCCAAAGCTGGACAGCAAGATACACCGCGATGCAGAGCGCCTCTCTTGCAGAGTCTGCCACTTGAGTTTGCTAAACATCTCCGTAACGCTATCACGCTTACCAGATAACCCTGTGACGAAACGCGTCGCTCTTCTTAGTATCTTCTCTATCTCCTCTGTCAACTTGGCCTAGTACGGATCCCACACTGATGAGCTATACTCAAGTATAGGTCAAACGGATGTTTTGTAAGCCACCTCCTTTGTTGATGGACTACATTTTCTAAAGGCTCTGCCAATGAATCTCAACCTGGCACCCGCCTTACCAACAATTAATTTTGTATGGTCATTCCACTTCAAATCGTTCCGTATGCATACTCCAAGATATTTTACAGAAGTAACTGCTACGAGTGTTTGTTCCGATATCATATAATCATACAATAAGGGATCCTCCAGTGTCTGAAATGATGGTTATGTACCCCATGTACGGCCTAGAAAATGGGAATGTCGACGCTGAGCGTCAAAATAATGCTGAAAGTTAATCTGTGAGTTTCCTTGTGGAAAAATGTTTGTAAGAATCCTATAAAGCTTGAGAGAGACAGGCTCATTCCAGAACAAATCGCAGGTGGTTGGAGACCATGTGATGTGTCAACACCTAAGCTTCAGGATTGGGTTTTTCATACTGGGGATTAAACTCCATCAACTAGTGCAGGGAGAATTGCATGAAGGGAAGATGTGAATCATACGGCGATCTAGATTATTCTGCACGATAATATTCTGTAAGTGAATCACATTAATCGGATGCCCGGGCTAAATAAGACAGACTTTCAGCAGCATACTGTGTATCAGCTGCTCATAGCGTGGATCTTACTCATTGACGAGGCTGGTTTCACACGCGTTGGGATCTTCCATTAACATAAAAATTAGTTCTGAACTTACGAAAACCCTTACGAAATGCAACAACACAGACATCAACAGAGCTTCAGCCTCAACTATTGGTGTGCAATCATTAATGCGTCTTACTGGACGAACGTTAAAAATGGCTCCAAGCACTATGGGGCTTAACATCTGAGGTCATCTGTCCCCTATAGTTAGAACTACGTAAACCTAACTAACCTAAGGACGTCTCACACATACAGGCCCGAGGCAGGATTCGAACCTGCGACCATAGCAGCAGCGCGGTTCAGGACTGGACGGTTTCTCAGACATGAGTCATCCAATGAATTTTATTTACGCACTATAGTGTTCCATCTCTAGTTGTCGAACAGGTACATTGGTCAATGGTGATCCACTGCATAGCCTCCCCGACTGCCAGATTGTAATCCAGTGGATTTTTTGCTTTCGGGACATTTAAAATCCTCGTACTTAACTCCCATATCTAATGTCGATGTATTGAGAGAACGTATAAAAATAGCTTTGACCAAATACGGAATACGCCAGGAGTTTCCACAACGACCGGCAAAGGGTGGAACGCAGGCTTAAGGGACACATGGAAGAAGGAGGTGTCCATTTCGAGCAAGTTTTGTAGGTGGTAAATGTTCCATTCTTGTACGACGAATAATAAATCCTTCCATATGTTCTAATTAAGGATTTTTGGACCCATGTGCATATAAAATTTCTGTAATGTTTTAATGTCAAGAATAAACCCCTGATGCTTTTGACATTTTTATACCCCCTGTACAAAGAGAAATATTGCATCATAGTGAATTGTTATATAACAGATCTCACCTGTCTCTAATCCAGAGGTGTTAACACGGTCACCAATTTAACTTGTTAATAAATTTCTCTGACAGAATGGTTTACAAATCTATTATTACTATTAAAACATCATCATAATGAAATTACAGAAGGAACAGACTTACACCGATCAGCCAGAAGATTATGACCACCTACCTGACAGCCTGTATGTCGACCTTTGGCACGGATAACAGTAGCGACGGGTCGTGGCATGGAAGCCGTGAGGTCTTGGTATGTCGTTGAAGGGAGTTGGACCCACATCTGCACACAGAAGTCACCTAATTCCCGTAAATTCCGGGGAGGGGGACGATAACCTCCACATTACCTTCAATCACATCGCACATGATTTTTGTTAGGTGAAGATCTGGCGAGTAGAGGGCCAGCACATCAACTGAAATTCACCACTGTGTCCCTCGAACCACTCCATCAGACTACTGGCCTTGTGACGTAGCCCATTATTTTATTGAAGAAGGCCACTGCTGTTGGGAAACATGATCGTTATGAAGAGGTGTACGTGATCTGCAAACAGTATAAGATGCCCCTTGGCCGTCATGGTGCGTTACACAAGCTCCACTGGACGCATGTATGCCAATGTGAATGTTCCCCAGAGCGTAATGAAGCCACCGCCAGCTTGCCTCCCTCCTGCAGTAGAGGTGTCAAGGAGCTGTTCTCCTGGAAGACGGTGCATTCGCGCTCTCCCACAGGCATGATGAAGAAGGAGTCGGGATTCATCAGACCTGGCAACGCAATTCCACTGCACCAAAGTCCAGTGCCGATGTTCAATTACCCATTTCAGCCGTATTTGCCGATGATGCGGTGTTGACATTGACACATGCATGGGTCATTGACTGCGGAAGCCCATTATTAGGAGCGTTCGATGTACTGTGTGCTCAGACGTACTTGTACACTCCCCAGCATTAAGGTCTGACGTTAGTTCTGCCACATTTCACCGCCTGTCGTCTTTTGACAGTCTAACATCTGTAAAGAGGGGTGGCAGACGTCTAGGTGTCGTTTGAGCACTCCTCGAATACCCAACAAGCCATACAGTTTCTGAAACGCCCGTGCCGAGCCTCTGGGCCATCGCCGGCCGTTGTGGGCGAGCGGTTCTAGGGGCTTCAGTCTGGAACCGCACGACTGCTACGGTCGTAGGTTCGAATCCTGCCTCGAGCATGGATGTGTGTGATGTTCTTAGGTTAGTTAGGTTTAAGTAGTTCTAAGTTCCAGGAGAGTTAAGTCGCATAGTGGTCAGAGCCATGTGAACCATCTGCGTCGTTACAATCTGCCCAGGGTCAAACTCAGAGAATTCGCGCACCTTGCCTTTTCTACACACGGACCGCACGCTCATTGATACAACATGCACCATGTGTGTGTTTGGCTAGAATTTGTTCCTCGCCAGGTGACGGTGCTATCGCCTGGACGGGTTTATTTCTATGGTAGGTTGGTGGTCTGAATGTTCTGACTGATCAGTGTAAAAGTGGATAACTGATTTAGTAAGAGCTATTACGCGGCAAAAGAACAAACCAGTACCATCTACGTTTTAAATAGCATGTAAGTGTCCCTATATAAGCTGTGGCGGTCTCCAGCTCCGACCGTCCGCTATGACCGAGCGGTTCTAGGGGCTTCAGCCCGGAATCGCGGTGCTGCTACGGTCGCAGGTTCGAATCCTGCCTCGGGCATGAAGTGTATGATGTCCTTAGGTTATTTAGGTTTAAGTAATTATAAGTCTAGGGGACTGATGACCTCAGTCCCATAGTGCTTAGAGCCATTTGAACCATCTCCAGCTCCGACAGGTTACCACATTCTCTCTCTCTCTCTCTCTCTCTCTCTCTCTCTCTCTCTCTCTCTCTCACACACACACACACACACACTCTGGAACATAGTTAACAAACATAATATATGCTTGTGAAATATTTGCAACTTTTTCTTCGAACGGTTTCATTCAGGACATTCATTTAGTTACAGTTTAAAAAGGACGCTGAGAGACACGTATTTCAAATTTTTATTGACAGTCTACGCCTAATGTGTACGTACCCGTTTCAGAGTAATTATATCCTAAATTTGTTGAAATGTCACCTTATTGTGAGATTATTATGCATTTGCGAATCAAACACCTTGTAGATAACAATATTTTAGACCACACTGAGGTGACAAACGTCATGAGGTAGCGATACGCACATACACAAATGACGGTAGTATCAAATCATGTGTGCGCAGATGATTCATGTGAAAATGTTTCCGACGTGTTTATGGCTGCACGACGGGAATTAACAGACTTTGAACGCGGAATGGTAGTTTGAGCTGGTCGCATGAGACACTCCATTTCGGAAGTCGTTAGAGAATTCAGTATTCCAAGATCGACAGTGTCAAGAGTATGCAGAGAATACCAAGTTTCAGCCATTACCCCTCAGTACAGACAACACGGTGGCCGACAGCCTTCATTTTACTACCGAGAGCAGTGGAATTTGCGTATAGTTTTCAGTACTAACATTCAAACAACACTGCGTGAAATAACCGCAGACATCAACGCTGAGCGAACGACGAATGCATGCGTTAGGACAGTGCGCCGAAATTTTGCTTTATTGGGCTATGACAGCAGACGACCGATGAGAGAGCCTTTGCTAACATCGCGACATTGTTTGGACCCTAAACGGACAGAAAATCATGGCCGGTCAGATGATACCCGACATCAGTTGGTAAGAGCCGATGGTAGGGTTAGAGTGCGCCCAGACCCCACGAAGCCGTGGACATAAAGTGCCAACAAGGTACCGTGCTAGCTTGTGGTTGATTCATAATGGTGTGGGCTGTATTTACGTGCATAGGCCTGGGTCCTCTGGTGAAACTGAACCGGTCGCTGACAGGATGAGACTATATTCGGCTACTACGGGAACGTTTGCAGTCATTCATGGGATTCATGTTTCCAAACGATGAATGATTGTAGATGACAATCCACCACGGTACGGGGCCACAATACGAGATGCATTCAAGTTCTAAGGCCTACGACTTTTTTTTTTCTAGTTAACTAGTGACCCGAAATCGATGAAACTGGTGTTACTTCTCGACGTAATCGCCCTGCAGACGTACACACTTTTCACAACGCTGACGCCATGATTTCATGGCAGCGGCGAAGGCTTCTTTAGGAATCTGTTTTGACCACTGGAAAATCGCTGAGGCAATAGCAGCACGGCTGGTGAATGTGCGGCCACGGAGAGCGTCTTTCATTGCTGGAAAAAGCCAAAAGTCACTAGGAGCCAGGACAGGTGAGTAGGGAGCATGAGGAATCACTTCAAAGTTTTTATCACGAAGAAACTATTGCGTAACGTTAGCTCGATATGCGGGTGAATTGTCTTGATGAAACAGCACACGCGCAGCCCTTCCCGGACGTTTTTGTTGCAGTGAAGGAAGGAATTTGTTCTTCAAAACATTTTCGTAGGATGCTCCTGTTACCGTAGTGCCGTTTGGAACGCAATAGGTAAGGATTACGCCCTCGCTGTCCCAGAACATGGACATCATCATTTTTTCAGCACTGGCGGTTACCCGAAATTTTTTTGGTGGCGGTGAATCAGTGTGCTTCCATTGAGCTGACTGGCGCTTTGTTTCTGGATTGAAAAATGGGATCCACGTCTCGTCCATTGTCACAACCGACGAAAAGAAAGTCCCATTCATGCTGTCGTTGCGCGTCAACATTGCTTGGCAACATGCCACACGGGCAGCCATGTGGTCGTCCGTCAGCATTCGTGGCACCCACCTGTATGACACTTTTTGCATTTTCAGGTCGTCATGCAGGATTGGGTGCACAGAACCCACAGAAATGTCAACTCTGGAGGCGATCTGTTCAACAGTCATTCGGCGATCCCCCAAAACAATTCTCTCCACTTTCTCGGTCATGTCGTCAGACCGGCTTGTGCGAGAACCAGGTTGTTTCGGTTTGTTGTCACACGATGTTCTGCCTTCATTAAACTGTCGCACCCACGACAGCACTTTCGACACATCCATAAGTCCATCACCACATGTCTCCTTCAACTGTCGATGAATTTCAATTGGTTTCACACCACGCAAATTTAGAAAACGAATGATTGCACGCTGTTCAAGTAAGGAAAACGTCGTCATTTTAAGTATTTAAAACAGTTGTCATTCTCGCCGCTGGCGGTAAAATTCAATCTGCCGTACGGTGCTGCCACCTCTGGGACGTGTTGACAATGAACGGGGACTCATTTTAAAACAATGCGCATGTTTCTATCTCTTTACATTCCGGAGAAAAAAAATCGGAGGCCTTAGAACTTGAATGCACCTAGTAATACGCGACTGGTCTGAAGACCATGTGGAGAATTTGAGAAAATGATTTGGCCACCCAGATCATACGACATGAATCCTATCGAACATTTACGGGACATAATGGAGTGCACAAAATCCTGCAACGGCAACACTTTTGCAATTATGGAAGGCTATAGAGGCACCAAGACTCAGTGTTTCTGTAAGGGACTTTCAACGACTTGATGAACCCACGCCACGTGGTCCTGCTGCACTACGCCATGGAAAAGGTATCCGGCACGGTATTAGGTGGTATCCCATGTCTTCTGTCATCTCAGTGTATCCTGTGAACGTGTGAAATTTATTTTAGTGTCTACTAAGTAACGAAAGTTATGTCACAAATAAACACTCTGCTACTGGGACGGTATATAAGTTCATCCTACTGACTGGCTTATGCGTGGCATTATAAATATGTTCCACATAAACTGTTGCCCTATTCAACTACAGGTTTTACACTAACTGGTGTTGGCCTACAAGCTCTCCGTCTTGCCAGCGATATGTCCACCATTGCCGCCATTCTGAGCAAACACATCAGTGTAGACTTCGTCTGAACACTATAGGTGAATTAATGTTGGTGATAATAGTGATGATGATGATGATGATGATGATGATGATGATGATGATGAGGTCCCATACTCCAAGGAGCGTAGGGGACGATGCGGGTGACCCACACCACTGTACTAGCAAGGTCCTAGCGGAAGTGGTTTTCCATTGCCTTCCTCCGACTGTAATGGGGATGATTGATGATTAGGAAGACGACACAACAACACCCAGTCATCCCGAGGCAGGAAAAATTCCTGACACTGACGGGAATCAAACCCGGAACCCTGTGCGCAGAAAGCGATAACACTGCCCCAAGACCACGAGCTATGGACGAATTAATGGTATTATGTCAATTTGTGTAATTTATTGAAATCAATACTCCTAACAATGCGAGGAAAGCATACGCACAATAAACGTTACACATAAATCTATAGTTAAGGACAGTATAACTTAACGTGCAGTTGTGACATATTACTTGACGCCGAAAACTGTATTTTATACATTTTTTCTCAGTCATCACTCTTCTGACTGCCTTGATGAAGCCCGACACGATTCCTCTACGGGGCCAAACTCTTCATTTCAGAATAGCACTGCCAACGTACGTCCGTAATTACTAGTTAGATGTATTCATATCTCTGTCTTCCCATACAGTTTCTACACTCCACAGCTCCCTCTAGTAGTATACAAGTTATTCCCTGATATCGTAGCACATTTTCTGTCGCCGTGCCCTTTCTTGTCAGAGTCATCCTTATATTCCTTTCTTCGATGATTCTGCGGAGAAACTCCTCATTCTTTATCTTATGACTCCACCAAATTTTTAACATTTGTTGCGGACTGAGGGCGTCACTACGATAAAAATTGCTATTGGAAAAATTAGTAAAGGTGTCCTGCTAGAACGGATGTGTGTCCTAGGACACAACACTCACACACAATGAAAGTAACACAGAATAGTGAATAGTGAAATGTATTACCCATCTTTGGTAACGGTGGAATGGTAGAATGCAGGCTAGCCTATCTATCCTACGTTGAGAACGGGTCCTTGAATACCAACTAAACAATGTTCTCTGAATTAAAATAGGAAGAAAAATAATCTTCCGTTTCGATATGCTGTTCGAAGAATAGCTCCAAACTGACATTATTGAGATAAATCTCTAGGCCGGCTGTCTCTGTCCATACACAATAATTCTATAATCTATTCTCTTTCTACTGAAGACTAACCACTGTCCATCTATCTGCCACTGTTTCTGTCTCACTCGAGACGGCCGGAGTGGCCGAGCGGTTCTAGGAGCTACAGTCTGGAACCGCGCGACCGCTACGGTCGCAGGTTCGAATCCTGCCTCGGGCATGGATGTGTGTGGTGTCCTTAGGTTAGCTACGTTTAAGTAGTTCTCTAAGATCTAGGGGACTGATGACCACAGCAGTTAAGTCCCATAGTGCTCAGAGCCATTTGAACCATTTGTTTCACTTGACTACTTGAAGATGCGACGAACATTCTGCAGGAACTCCCTAGCAAGACTCGGACTGACTTATAAATTGCAACTCACAAGTTCTGCTCGTGGACGGGTACTTCCGAGAGCTCCTCTCCTCTTGGTGGTACTGCGGCTCCAAGGGCCGTGAATCTCGCAGGCATTATGAGTGGTCTGCGTGCAGCGACGTTCCTGGTGCGTGTGGACGTCCACGGTACTTCTGGTACCACCTGTCGCAAACCTTTGTTGCATGGTATCCGCTCACCACACATTATTCTGTTAACACCAGATCGAAAATTCTTCGATTCTTTTCTTTTCCGATTTCCCAACAGTCTATGATTCACTACCATACAATACAGTGCTCCAAACGTACATTCTCAGAAGTGTCTTTCTTAAGATCTTAACTAATACCAGTGGACTTCTCTTGACGGTGCCTGTGCCTGTTGTAGCCTGTTTTTTTATTACTCTCTCTTTTTTACTCTCAGTCCATGTCTTTGCTCATTATACTGTTCACTCCCTCCAACAGATGCTGTAATTGTTCTTCACGCTCACTCAAGATGGCTTTGATCTCAGTGATTCTTATCCTTTGATCCTGAATCTTAACCGCACTCTTGAATCTTGCTTTTGTTACGATCATTGCTTCTTTGATGCACTGATTGAACACTATGATGCGGGGACGAGACGGGGAGGAGGGAAAGCTGTATCCCTTTCTTACACCCTTTTTAATCGAAGCATTTCCATGTTGACCTTCCATTCTTATTGTTCCCTCTTGGCTCATACAACTTGACAATAGCCGTTGGAATTCATGTTGTATTGAACTTGAATAAAACGGCAAACAGCTGTTAATTCATGATTTATTCACGACCTGTTTCGGTGCTTTAAATTAGCTCAGTCGTAGTCATAGAATTCAGCCGTATGAAGAAGGGAAGCATTCAACAAACAGTAATCGGCAAAGTTCGTGGAGGTATGTTCCGTCTGTGCAACTAATTGAAGGTAGCTTGTTTACTGCATATGCGTTTTGCTTGTTTTATATGTGAAGCATAATAAGTGGCCTATAATAAACGTATTATGTGGTAGTTACAATATGTTACTATGTTACATTTTTGTTTTTTTCTCTTGTTTTTTTTTAGGTTAGAATCAATTTCGTGATCTGAAATTAACGTTCGGTGGTGTTACTCTCGATTCCCAACGCTGTTGCCCGCATCTCGTGGTCGTGCGGTAGCATTCTCGCTTCCCGCGCCCGGGTTCCCGGGTTCGATTCCTGGCGGGGTCAGGGATTTTCTCTGCCTCGTGTTGGCTGGGTGTTGTGTGTTGTCCTTAGGTTAGTTAAGTTTAAGTAGTTCTAAGTTCTAGGGGACTGATGACCATAGATGTTAAGTCCCATAGTGCTCAGAGCCATTTGAACCATTTGAACCAACGCTGTTAGCTCATGTTTGTGGTCTTGGAGATGTGTTCATTAGTGTGCATGCTGCAGTTGGCCGGTTTCCGGCGTTCTTTCACCAGCATTTGATTTTGTTGCATACATCACTTGAAATGTATATTTTGTGTTCAACATGTGTGTGTTTTCGATGTGTGGTGTTGCCGGTAGTCGCTGTGGGTTTTTTCTTTCGTCTTTTGTTTGTGTTGTGTGTGTGTGTGTGTGTGTGTGTGTGTGTGTGTGTGTGTGTGTGTATGTGTGTGCGTGTGTGTGCGTTTATGTGAGTGAGAGAGAGTAAGAAGGGAGGCACAGGAACATTCATTTATTATTTATTCTAGTTACATTTCGCATCTCTGTTTGTTATTGTTTTGGCGGCTAGTACGATCAAAGACTTGTTGCTTCTATGGATTTGGTCATGGGGTACCTTCTTTTCCATTGTAATGGCTTTGTGTGTTTAATAGTTCTTTTCGCAATGTCAGGACCTTTTTGTTGGGATTATTTGCTCTGTCATGCCACGTTCCATTTTGGATTGTTCAAGTCCATGTTTTATACCAGGTTTTTGGCGCACGTAGAATGGCTATTTTCCTATTTTCAACTTCTTATATATTCTTTATATCAAGTTTTTAAGATCCTACCTGCCATCCCCAGATATACTGATTTACATTCTTAGCACTGTAGTTGGTGTATAGTTGCTTCTTGGTATTTATCTGGTTTGTCGGTTATTTGTAAATCTGACTGCCTTTTTCTGTAAGCTGTGTGTAATCCCTGTTACTGTAATATATTTGTTATCTTGTGTGTTGCTTTGTTTTTATACGTTAAAGTGTACCATTTTTTCTGTTATCCATGTCATGAGTTTATAGTTTTGTGTGTCTGTGTGTGATGTAGTGTTATTTGGTATTTGTGTTCGCTTTTTGTTTTAATTTTTCTTTAGATGTGTTATAATTTTTGGTTGATTTTTGTACTATGTGGGTGTTGTATCCATTGTTTGTGGCTATGAGTTTTATTGTTTGTAACTCTTTTTCCTAGTTGTCTTTGCTGAGTGCAATGTTATTCAGTCTGTGTAACATGTGTCATAGGGCCGTCAATTGTTGATTTTGCGGATGGTTGGATGAAGCACGTATAATTGTGTCTGGGGCTGTTGGCTTTCTGCAGATATCAAATATGTTTTTATTGTTGTCTCTCTTTATTGTTATATCCAACAAATGTAATTGTTTTTCTGTTTCTTTCTCCGCAGAGAACTGAATGTTTTTATGTATGTTGTTTATGTCTGTACGAAGATTATCAGTTTTCCCTTTTGGTTCATCTACCGCACAGATTGCGTCATCCACATATCTGTACCCGTAAATTATTTTGTATCCTTCTTTGTGGTGACTGTAACAAAGATTGTGTTTTCCATGTGGTTGATGGATATTGCAAAGATAGATGAACCAACAGAGAAAATTGATTAACTTCATATATTGGAGAATAGTACACTGTTGTTTAACAAATACGTATCTGTAACAGAGTATGGGGTAAAAATATTACCAAAATCGATCACGAACTTTTTGAGATTTTTTGAAAGTATGTGTTACGTCAATGATTGATATGTCAGGATACCGTATCTTTAATCACTGAAACTATGTGGAAATTGTAGAATTGATAGAAATAAATATTCAAATTGTTTATGCTGTGATTTCCCTACATACATGACTATATATTTCTGCTGCTTGTTGGCAGTAAGGTTAGACAAACCCCAGACACAAGAAAAATATATAATGTGAAATATCAATGCATTTGATGCAAATTTGCTTAGTTAAGGAAACAAGGGGGTAACTGCAGGTAAATTACCCGTGGAAATATGCGATCTTGTCTAACCATAAGCAGGTATAAGCAAGGTGTTTCCACGGCTGACTGTGAGGTTTGCTTTAGAGCCAACCGATGGCGTACCGCCAAACATTCGCATCCTCCCTCACAGTACTGCTGCAAAACATATACGCACAGGCAAGGGCGTCCATACCTGGTGGCAAGGGTTGGTCGCGAACATCCCCCCACCCATGTTCGCAGGCAAAGAGAAAGAATATGGTGTAATCAGGCGTTTTTCTTTCAAGAAAATGATTTAAAAGTCGTAATTACGCAGGTTTTAACTATGTCGGAACAGGAACATTTTATGAATACTTACAAATTCGTCTTCCAAAATATTAATAATACGCTGTACTCTCCGGTCTAGTACCCCACCCTTATAATCTATCGTTCGCGCGCACTTACCCCATTATAATTTATCGTGAGAAATCATTTCTCCTTAGGTTTTAATTACATTATTAATTAATTTGAAAAGTGAGCTGTTACAAAAATGTGTTAATAACTGTTCAAATAATTTCATGACCCAAAAAATAGCAAATGCTGGTCACATTTATTACTTAAGAACTTTCTTGGCGAGTAATCAGCTTGAGGTACTTAACCTAAATTTTTGCACTCTGTTACGCCGCTGCTTGGTCCGCAGAGGCGAAGCTGACGTATTTTACCCTATAAAAGCCAGGCTGTTGACGGCCGTTTACTCGTTTAAACCTAGTTTCCATGACGACGGAGGGGGAATTTCAAGGCGTGGCCCGAAACTGATTAAGTTAGGAACTTGGCAACAGTCTCCAGGCTAAGACGTCGATGTGTCAAGAGGATGGGGAGGAATGGAGGTGGGAATCTAATATACGTAACAGTGTGCACGTCGGTGAAGTTTTGACAAGCAGTGGGGCGGCCGCCCTTCTGTCGGAGTTGGAAGCGCTGCTGGGGACTCGCCGGCGCTGCCTCCCGAATTTGTTGGTCCTTTGTACAGTGGCGAGCGGCGAGAGGCGAAGAAAAGTACTCCGAATGCGTTACGACTGTCGTTATGAATAGGAAATCACGTACACAGATGCAATCCACGTCGTTATAAAACTCTCATTCTGGCCCTCCGCATCCTTTTCGGAGCTTCTTCGTAAAGATATTTTTTATTTGTATTGTTGCTTGTTGTACTAAAGAAAGTAATAAAGTTGTAAATATCACATCAAAAATATCGAGCTGCAACTATGAAACTTATTCATGGTGTTAGGTTCCCTATACATAATCACTCTCGAGTGCGATTCATTTTCCCCAACGATGGTTAACTTGAAGGAGACTGTGGTTAAAATTAAAGAACAGCAACTCACAGACGTCCAGAGTGGTACCTATATTTGGTAGACATTCCAGTGCGTTAAAGCACTGCCAACTTACGCTGGAAAAGACGTACTCAAATTTTGGAAACCGGAAGCAAATATGACGTTCCAAATGCAACGAAGTTGTAAAAAAAGTTTGAAATTAGTAATAGATTAGTAACGTGACGTGAACACAAAAGGTCAAATAATTAAGAAAGGCATAATATTGATTTTACACTAAAGAGCCGAAGAAAATGGTACATCTACATCCATACTCCGCAACACACCTGACGGTGTGTGGCGGAAGGTACCTTGAGTATCTCTATTGGTTCTCCCTTCTATTCCAGTCTCGTATTGTTCGTGAAAAGAAGTATTTTCGGTACGCCTCTGTGTGCGCTCTAACTTCTCTGATTTTATCCTCATGGTCTCTTCGCGAGATATACGTAAGAGGGAGCGATATACTCCTTCACTCCTAGGTGAAGGTATGTTCTCGAAACTTCAACAAAAGCCCGTACCGAACTACTGAGCGTCTCTCCTGCAGAGTCTTCCACTGGAGTTTACCTATCATCTCCGTAACGCCTTCGGGATTACTAAATGATCCTGTAACGAAGCGCGCTGCTCTCCGTTGGATCTTCTCTATCTCTTCTATCAACCCTATCTGGTACGTATCCCACACTGCTGAGCAGTATTCAAGCAGTGGGCGAACAAGCGTACTGTAACCTACTTCCTTTGTTTTCGGATTGCATTTCCTTAGGATTCTTCCAATGAATCTCAGTCTGGCATCTGCTTTACCGACGATCAGCTTTATATGATTATTCCATTTTAAATCACTCCTAATGCGTACTCCCAGATAATTTATGGAATCTTCCAGTAGCTGACCTGCTATATTGTAGCCAAATGATATGGGATCTTTTTTTCTATGTATTCGCAGCACATTACACTTGTCTACATTGAGATTCAATTGCCATTTCCTGGACAATGCGTCAATTCGCTGCAGGTACAGTACAATTTTCCATTGTTACAAACTCTCGATTCACCACAGCATCATCCGCAAAAAGCCTCAGTGAACTTCCGATGTCATCCACCAGGTCATTTATGTATATTGTGAATAGCAACGGTCCTATGACACTCCCCTGCGACACACCTGAAATCACTCTTACTTCGAAAGTCTTCTCTCCATTAAGAATGACATGCTGCGTTCTGTTATCTAGGAACTCTTCAATCCAAGCACACAATTGATCTGATAGTCCATATGCTCTTACTTTGTTCATTAAACGACTGTAGGTAACTGCATAGAACGCCCTGCGGAAATCAAGAAACACGGCATCTACCTGGGAACCCGTGTCTTTGGCCCTCTGAGTATCGTGGACGACACCTGTCTAATATCGTGTAGTGCCACCGAGAGCACGCAGAAGTGCAGCAACACGACAGTGTATGGACTGGACTGATGTCTGCAGTAGTGCTGGAGGAAACTCACGCCATGAATCCTGCAGGGCTGTCCATAAATCTGTAAGAGTGCGAGTGACTGGAGATCTCTTCTGAACAGCACATTGAAAGGCATCGCAGATATGCTAAATAATACTCATGTCTTGGGAGTTTGGTGACCAGAAGCAGTGTTCAAACTCAGAAGACTGTACTTGGAGACACTCTGCAACAATTCAGGACGTGTGAGGCGTCGCATTGTGCTGCTGGAATTGCCCAAGTCCGTCGGAAGCACAGTGGACATGAACGGGTGCAGATGGTCAGAGAGGGTGCTTACGAACATGCCACCTGTCTGAGTCGTATCTAGACGTATCAGGGGTACCATATCACTCAAACTGCACACGCTCAACACCATTACAGAGCCGCTACCAGCTTGAGCAGACACCTACTGACAGCAGGGTCCATGGATTCATGAGGTTGTCTCCATACCCCTACACGTCCATCCACTCGATACAATTTGATACGAGAATCGTCCGAGCAGGCAACATGTTTACAGTCATCAAGAGTCCAATATCGTCGGACACAGGCTAGGCCTAAAGTTTGGTGCAAGCATCAAGGGTACACGAGTACCCCTACACGTCCATCCACTCGATACAATTTGATACGAGAATCGTCCGAGCAGGCAACATGTTTACAGTCATCAAGAGTCCAATATCGTCGGACACAGGCTAGGCCTAAAGTTTGGTGGAAGCATCAAGGGTACACGAGTGGATCTTCAACGATGCTTCGTTGAATGGTTCGCACGTTGACACTTGTTGTTGGCATTGAAAGCTGCTTGTCACAATGAACGATTCTCTTCAATCGTCGTCTTTTTCCGGCCTCAGCGTTGTCAGAGATCTGATGTTTCACCAGATTCCTGATATTCATGGTACACTACTCAAATAGTCGTACTAGAAAGTAACCACATCATCGCAACACAGGGATGCTATGTCCTATCGCTCGTGCGCCAAGTATAACATCGCGTTCAGACTTACTTAAATCTTGGTAACCTGTCATTGTAGCAGCAGTAACCTATCTAAAAACAGCACCACACACTTGTTGTATTACATAGGCGTTGCTAACCGCAGAGCCATATTTTGACTGTCTGCGTATCTCAGTATTCGAACATGCATCCCTACACAAGTTTCTTTAGCGCTTCAGTGTATTGTGAACCGACGCTTACACAATTTGTTGAGCTCCAGAGACGTCGACGAGTGCTGTACAATGCCAGAATGGCACTCGGTGATCAAAATTGGAACTAATTTTTTCCAGCGTATATCGGTGCGGCACTGACGCATTATGCAGCTTGTATCAAAAAGAATCAACTGATTTTTAAAAAATCATAACTATTATGTTGTCAGAGATAAGTGAGTGAACAACGGACTGTTGGAAAGAGCAAACTCTTGAGTTTTACATGGTTCCCGCTAGGTATCAACAGTATCGGACCACTACAGTTCTAGCACAAATGGTGTCGAGATAACAGAAATCGTTTTGTGTTCTACGTTTTGCGCAGTGTGGATAAGGTGTGAAGTATCCTACAGCACACAGCATTAGATGATAGCTTCAACAATTACGGGAAACAGATTGTTTGTGTAAAGGCAAATCGCCGGGCCGTCTCCGAGTGTCTGACACAGACATCGATCCCAACCTCCATAGCTTCACATGGAGTCCACAGATATCGGGTCATTGTGCAGCTCGACAGCTCAACATGCCCCTGAAGTCCGTTTGGCCTGTGTTGCGTAGACGTTTACACATGAAACCATGCAATATTCAACTGCTGTGAGCTCTTCCTGAAAGTGACAAACAACAACGTGTGAAGTTCCGTAATTTCGTTCTTCGCAAGATGGAGGATGACAGTTTCCTTCCACGCTTAGTGTTTAGTGACGAGGCAACATTCAATTTAACTGGAAAGGTGAACCGTCATAATGTGAGAATATGGGGTACGGAACAATCACATGAAGTTATATAACATGCGAGGGACTATTGAAAGCCGGCCGCGGTGGTCTCGCGGTTCTAGGCGCGCAGTCCGGAACCGTGCGACTGCTACGGTCGCAGGTTCGAATCCTGCCTCGGGCATGGATGTGTGTGATGTCCTTAGGTTAGTTAGGTTTAAGTAGTTCTAAGTTCTAGGGGACTGATGACCACAGCAGTTGAGTCCCATAGTGCTCAGAGACATTTTGACTATCGAAAATTAATTCACGGGAAATGTTGTATATTCCCCTTTTTTTTATGGAGAACACAGTTACTGAAAGCAGTTACCTCGACATACTTCAACACTCTCTTTTCCCACAGTTTGGGACTGACTCGAGCGACTTCATTTATGAACAGGCTGGGGCACTGCCAGTCTGTCACCTGGAAGTCCAGGGATTTTTAAATCAAAGGATTATTGAACGATGGGTCGATCACATTGGACCGAATGATTCAGCCTTACGTTACTGTTCTCCAAGATCACTGGACCTGACTGTATGTGATTATTTCTTGTGTACACCGCACTAGACTATGTTCGGTGATCATGCATCAAGAATTCATAAACTGTCAGCAACAGATGCATCTTCGAATGTAATAGCAAGTACAATCAGAACAACAAAAGCAGTAGCTGCAACTTCTCATGCAACAACAGGCACAACGAGGAGAACTACGAAAGCAAACGTTGGAACGACAATTAAGACTAGAGGAACAACAACAAAGGCAGGAACTGCAAATTGTGGAACGGCAGCACCGTTCGCGAAATTTTATATGGAAGATGAAAACTGGGTCACATTGTGCAGAAGTCTGCAGCTGCACTTCAAAGCGATTAGTGTTGCTAAACAGAGTGCTTTACCATTATATACCAAGCTTCAAGCAAGATGTCTTCCACCAAAGTTAACCCCTCAGTCTAAACCTGAAAGTTTGGAATTTTAAAATAGCTACAGATCGCTATCTAAGTGTTACGAGCAGCAAAATGCACGTCTCGGCAGCTAGGCTTACATTCTTTCGTTGTCCCACGAAGTCGCTTTAGTCATATACTGCTTCGTCATTTGACTACAACGGTGTGACCTAAAGACATAGAATTTTTGTGCAAATAAAAGCTGTAAACAATCTTATGCCGAATAGTTAAAACGTGATGTAATACGCCCGGGTTGCCGGGTTCGATTCACGGCGGGGTCTGGGATTTTCTCTGCCTCGTGATGACTGGGTGTTGTGTGATGTCCTTAGGTTAGTTAGGTTTAAGTAGTTCTAGGGGACTGATTACCATAGATGTTAAGTCCCATAGTGCTCAGATCCATTTTTCGTGATGTAATAATGATGTATGCATCTGATACAGAAATGTTTGCGTAGGCACTGAAGTTAAGAAATCCCACTCTGAAGGAAGTGTTGCCAGTAGCAGAAACCTTTCACTTGTATGCTACTCCAAAGCAATAGTTTGATGAAAATGTGACATTACTGTTAGATGTCACTATACAACATTGTTTCTTTTTTATACCTCTATTTAAAGGTATTTTAGTATGGGTGCGGGACATATTTGCTAGGGAGCAAAGATCTGCCTTTTCCTTACTGGGAAGATGGCCTTCCAGTGTGGTCTCAGGTTACTGTTTATCACCAAAGGGCACTAAGTGAATCTTATTAGGGGTCGAAAACCTCCCCAAGAAGATGGGAAATTTTTCTAGAAATAGCACTGTGACCTACTCCGAGTTTTCGTGGGCACAGCCGTCACCTGTTCTGACTGGAGGAGAAGGACACTGTCCTGTGAGTGTAAAGAATAACTGAGCATGACATTGGCTTTCCTATATGTACGTTGAAGTACGAGAGGCCACGGCGCTGAGCATGAGAAAGAAGGTTGGTTGCCTTTGCTCCTAAATACGTATGTGCTGCATCCAATCAAATGTGTCTCCCTCACCATCGTCCTGGGCGTGAACGAGCTGACCAATTTGGGAGACACTGCTCCAAGCTGGTTGCAACCTTGTGCCTTTTAACTTGCTTCTTCTATGCCAAGAGGCGCAAATTCCTGCTGCATTGCCCTTTTCTCTGGGAAATAAATCATATTCTCGTCTGTCACGCTGTCAGCAGCATCGATTCGTCCCTTCCATGTACACCTTTTCCGTGAAAATAGGGAGTTGAGGGGGAGAGCTAACATTCATTGTTATTCGTCTCCAGGCCGCCTTATAGTGTTGATGGGAGCATTCATTGCTTATTATAGGGAATATCCACGGTTGTGCGATCCATATTCTGGGCAGCTCACTAGTTACTTCTTCTGGTACACAATTTTAGTTACCGATTTGACCTCTGAGTTGTGATTTTATCATTGTAACTCTGAATCCTCAAGCTGCATAGATAAAAGTAAATTGTTACGTTTATTCCATATAGTCTTCCATAAAATTTGGTTCCTCCCCACAGTGCTGGCGTCATTTCATGAAAATTCAAACGATATTTGAAATAACTTCACCTTCGGTCAACTTGTTGTGAACTGTGCTAATAGGACAAATACAATTCTGTTATAAGCAGACTTAAATTATAAGATTCTTTAACAGTCTTAGGACATTTCCATGATTAGTTCACCCACTAATTGCAAATATAACGTGTTATACAACTTCGTTTTGTTGTACTCACTGTTACGGTGTTATTCTTCAGCACAGTGGCAAAACTCAATGAGCAATTACTTATTAACTAGCGAAGTAAAAGATCACGGATTTTATTATTGATTAGGGTGAGATGTGTGCATCTTTGACAGGATTATAACTTTGCTGTAAGTTTTTTCGTGATAATTTGACTAACGATCTTGTAGATTCAGACTTAATTAGAAGCAACATTTTTATAGCAACGCCATATGATAATACAGATCAAGGGCACACTGCCCTTCCTGTCGAGGACGGCAAACACGAAACTTCCCTGTCATCCCTTAACCAGGATAATATTTTTGATGTGTTTTGATATCCTGTAGTTAGAACCGCACAGTGAGACTTATCTTAGGGTGCAAAAAGTTGTACTGTCCTTTTTTTATCCCATTTTGCTTTGCTTGCGCATTAATCTACATCATATGCTAGCGTGACACATATGCAATGCGTGCTACTTATAGTTTGTTTCTTTAGTAGGAGCCTGTATTTTGAGAAATTTTAATGGAAAAACTTATATTGCATTTGATGATTTTTTTTTTACTCTTGAACTTATTTTTGCCCTCAGTGTCGATAGTTCACTGAATAGGAGACTGTGGTTAAATTTCTTTTACACATGGGCTAGTCGAGAGCGATATCGAGGTATTAGGAGGATTCAGTGGAATCAGGAGAGGACACGTTGCAATTTTCTGTGGGAAAGACGTCAGCAGCAGTTGAGTTGCCTTAAACCCAGTAAACCACGCCAACACAGATTGAAACTATCGCGACTTATGCAAAACGGAGTCGATTACTGAGCACAGAAGGTCAAATTTCGAAATCGTGGGGGATATTCTATTCAGGGTAAAAAAGCTGCTAGAAAAAGCCGAGACAGATAGAAAGTAAGCAGAAGCGGACATTAAAGACGTGCGGGGGATAGACACGAAGGCAGAAGCAAATTGGAAACAAGAAGAGGAGAGAGGTAGCCAAGCGGTAGCAGTCAGGGAAAAAGCGGAGGAGAGAGGTTGCAAGGCCAGAACTGACAGGAGAGTAAGAAACTGTTTAGGGAAGATGAGGCAGCGCTACATGAAGAATTCAGTGACTGATCCAAAGGTATTTAGAGAAAGCTGGTCAATATTTCAAAAAGCAGTAGAAAACAAGAGACGAGTCTGACTTACGCAGAGACGAATTCGAGGAAAGTGGAGGGCACAGACACTTCGCTTCCTCAAATAACGCAGCTTCTGAGTCTGTGCGAATCATGTTTTGGTTTGCTTTGTTTTTTGATAAAGTAAATTAACGATAGAAATCAAACTTCAGTCATATTTTATTAAATTATTCAAAGATACAGATTCATTCGAATGTTCACCCTTGTCAAAATTTCATGTTAAAATGTCTGGTGGTAAGATTGTGCACGGTTCCAACACTTGCTCACTGAGTCTTACACCTGTTACAGGAGCAGACGTGCTGCGGGTAGACGGGAAAAGACGTTCGGGCAGTGAGTAGTGCGGAGCGCTTCCCTCACCTTGGTACTGCGCATCTCAGCGACCATCTCAAGAACTAAGACTCAAAGGCACTGCTCGTACATGTCTGTTGTTAATCCAATATTGCCCAGCACATTACAGGTGTTGGTGGTCACCAGGATTTGACAAATTGCAGAAGAGTGCAGCTATGCACGTCAATATTATGTAATGAGTTTTATTTCAGAGCAAAAATGTTTTCACTGTTCATATGCACATTAGACCCACGTAAGAAAAAAGATCAATCCTACGTACACACAAACACTTAATTTATTTTTAGGACATAGGAACCACAAGAACAGGAAATAACTTTTCACTCATTTATTTTGCATTCTGCACTCACGTCAGACGCCACCATTTGGTGATGCAACATACATTATTCACTAGGTTGTTCTTACCAGATTAGAAGTTTATTTCTACATCTACATCTACATCTACATGACTACTCTGCAATTCACATTTAAGTGCTTGGCAGAGGGTTTATCGAACCAGAATCATACTATCTCTCTACTATTCCACTCCCGAACAGCGAGCGGGAAAAACGAACACCTAAACCTTTCTGTTCGAGCTCTGATTTCTCTTATTTTATTTTGATGATCATTCCTACTTATGTAGGTTGGGCTCAACAAAATATTTTCGCATTCGGAAGAGAAAGTTGGTGACTGAAATTTCGTAAAAAGGTCTCGCCGCGACGAAAAACGTCTATGCTGTAATGACTTCCATCCCAACTAGTGTATCATATCTGCCACACTCTCTCCCCTATAACGCGATAATACAAAACGAGCTGCCCTTTTTTGCACCCTTTCGATGTCCTCCGTCAATCCCACCTGGTAAGGATCCCACACCGCGCAGCAATATTCTAACAGAGGACGAACGAGTGTAGTGTAAGCTGTCTCTTTAGTGGACTTGTTGCATCTTCTAAGTGTCCTGCCAATGAAACGCAATCTTTGGCTCGCCTTCCCGACAATATTATCTATGTGGTCCTTCCAACTGAAGTTGTTCGTAATTTTAACACCCAGGTACTTAGTTGAATTGACAGCCTTGAGAATTGTACTATTTATCGAGTAATCGAATTCCAACGGATTTCTTTTGGAACTCATGTGGATCATCTCACACTTTTCGTTATTTAGCGTCAACTGCCACCTGACACACCATACAGCAATCTTTTCTAAATCGCTTTGCAGCTGATACTGGTCTTCGGATGACCTTACTAGACGGTAAATTACAGCATCATCTGCGAACAGTCTAAGAGAACTGCTCAGATTGTCACCCAGGTCATTTATATAGATCAGGAACAGTAGAGGTTCCAGGACGCTTCCCTGGGGAACACCTGATATCACTTCAGTTTTACTCGATGATTTGCCGTCTATTACTACGAACTGCGACCTTCCTGACAGGAAATCACGAATCCAGTCGCACAACTGAGACGATACCCCATAGCTCCGCAGCTTGATTAGAAGTCGCTTGTGAGGAACGGTGTCAAAAGCTTTCCGGAAATCTAGAAATACGGAATCAACTTGAGATCCCCTGTCGATAGCGGCCATTACTTCGTGCGAATAAAGAGCTAGCTGCGTTGCACAAGAGCGATGTTTTCTGAAGCCATGCTGATTACGTGTCAATAGATCGTTCCCTTCGAGGTGATTCATAATGTTTGAATACAGTATATGCTCCAAAACCCTACTGCAAACCGACGTCAATGATATAGGTCTGTAGTTAAATGGATTACTCCTACTACCCTTCTTGAACACTGGTGCGACCTGCGCAATTTTCCAATCTGTAGGTACAGATCTATCGCTGAGCGAGCGGTTGTATATGAGTGCTAAGTAGGGAGCTATAGTATCAGCGTAATCTGAAAGGAACCTAATCGGTATACAATCTGGACCTGAAGACTTGCCCGTATCAAGCGATTTGAGTTGCTTCGCAACCCCTAAGGTATCTACTTCTAAGAAACTCATGCTAGCAGATGTTCGTGTTTCAAATTCTGGAATATTCCATTCGTCTTCCCTGGTGAAGGAATTTCGGAAAACTGCGTTCAATAACTCCGCTTTAGCGGCACAGTCGTCGATAACAGTACCATCGGCACTGCGCAGCGAAGGTATTGACTGCGTCTTGCCGCTTGTGTACTTTACATACGACCAGAATTTCTTCGGATTTTCTACCAAATTTCGAGACAATGTTTCGTTGTGGAACCTATTAAAGGCATCTCGCATCGAAGTACGTGCCAAATTTCGCGCGTCTGTAAATTTTAGTCCATCTTCGGGATTTCGCGTTCTTCTGAACTTCGCATGCTTTTTCCGTTGCCTCTGCAACAGCGTTCGGACCTTTTTTGTGTACCACGGGGGATCCGTTCCATCTCTTACCAATTTATGAGGTATGAATCTCTCAATTGCTGTTGCTACTATATCTTTGAATTTGAGCCACATCTCGTCTACATTCGCATAGTCAGTTCGGAAGGAATGGAAATTGTCTTTTAGGAAGGCTTCTAGTGGCACTTTATCCGCTTTTTTAAATAAAATTATTTTGCGTTTGTTTCTGATGGATTTGGAAGAAATGGTTTTGAGCCTAGCTACAATGACCTTGTGATCACTAATCCCTGTATCAGTCATGATGCTCTCTATCAGCTCTGGATTGTTTGTGGCCAAGAGGTCAAGTGTTGACACATTAAGGCACTAGTAGATTTTCTTTTTAGATTAGTTCAATTCCTTTCTGTGTTCTTGCAATCCACTTGACACGTTACATCACTTGTAAATTGTAAAAGCACAAATAAACAAACATTTGTTAGCATAAGAGACAGTAGATACTGCATTAGAGGTTATATTTTCATAAGTTTACGTGAAGCTTCCAGTTCACAAAGTGTCATTCCGACGGGGGTTCGCTAGAAAGAAGAAAGAAGTATTCCTTGTGTCATATTTATGAAAACATGGGACACTATTATTGTAATCAGGAGATCCTGACCCAAAATAACGTTATTTTATGAGAACTGGTCATTATTTTAAAGAAATATGGTTCCTAGCTCAATCCCTCTTACATTTTTCTTGTATATTCCCCATGGATTTTGTATACCGCAACATGATACACTCCTGGAAATGGAAAAAAGAACACATTGACACCGGTGTGTCAGACCCACCATATTTGCTCCGGACACTGCGAGAGGTGCCGTAGGGGACCGCAACGCCACTTCCCAGAAAATTAGGGACACTGTTGCTCCTGAGGTATCGGCGAGGACCATTCGCAACCGTCTCCATGAAGCTGGGCTACGGTCCCGTACACCGTTAGGCCATCTTCCGCTCACTCCCCAACATCGTGCAGCCCGCCTCCAGTGGTGTCGCGACAGGCGTGAATGGTGCCAATGATGGTCGTATGCGTGTTTGGCGCCGTGCAGGTGAGCGCCACAACCAGGACTGCATACGACCGAGGCACACAGGGCCAACACCCGGCATCATGGTGTGGGGAGCGATCTCCTACACTGGCCGTACACCTCTGGTGATCGTCGAGAGGACACTGAATAGTGCACCGTACATCCAAACCGTCATCGAACCCATCGTTCTACTATTCCTAAACCGGCAAGGGAACTTGCTGTTCCAACAGGACAATGCACCTCCGCATGTATTCTGTGCCACCCAACGTGCTCTAGAAGGTGTAAGTCAACTACCCTGGCCAGCAAGATCTCCGGATCTGTCCCCCAGTGAGCATGTTTGGGACTGGATGAAGCGTCGTCTCACGCAGTCTGCACGTCCAGCACGAACGCTGGTCCAACTGAGGCGCCAGGTGGAAATGGCATGGCAAGCCGTTCCACAGGACTACATCCAGCATCTCTACGATCGTCTCCATGGGAGAATAGCAGCCTGCATTGCTGCGAAAGGTGGATATACACTGTACTAGTGCCGACATTGTGCATGCTCTGTTGCCTGTGTCTATGTGCCTGTGGTTCTGTCAGTGTGATCATGTGATGTATCTGACCCCAGGAATGTGTCAATAAAGTTTCCCCTTCCTGGGACAATGAATTCACGGTGTTCTTATTTCAATTTCCAGGAGTGTATATAGATACAAAGTTTACAATTCAGTCAGTACAATGACTACCCTGCAGATGACGAACCCGGACCGCTATGACCGTCTGTAAGTATTATGGTACGGCAAACACACAAAATGGGGTCTGTGAATTGATGTTTGAACTTAAGTAGGCCTGCCGCTGGAGCTCCTGAGTTGGAATGTTTACATATGGTTGGTATCGGCGTAAGCGTTCGTGGCAGCGCCCTCATGTAGGAAAAGCTGCGGCGTGACGCGGCGGGCGTATTTTAAAGTGCGACCAACCAGATGGCGCCCAGTACCGCATTTGCGTGCTTACACACACTATTACTGCGTTCATATGCCCTGTAAGGCCTGTGTAGCGTGTATATTTATTTATATTTGGCTTATGTATTAGGGTGTTAACGAGTATATAGCACAAACTGTCTATGTATCTATTTTACTCTTGTTCGTGAAATTAATCCGAGGTATGTGGAGGACGTTAATATCACTGTTTTAAATTTTTCTAGCGTCAGTGGAAAATCACAGAAACGTATCTTACTGAGAATGCATCAGGTCCTGACTTTTTGCAATCATATAAAGTTGTTGCAAATGATCAGCGGAGCCGAAAGTGTGGTCGAAAAAGTGTAAAACATTAGCATATCCAAGAACAAATAAAAAAAGAGAAATGAGGGAATCAAACCTAGAATATAGAGGGACAACAGGGTGTTCAGGGTGTTGAATGAAAACTTGTATGCGCTCAATGTGAATGCTACAAAAAGTGTCTAAAGCAGATAAGCGAAAAAGTCAAGAAATTGAACTGCTGTCATATGAAAAATGATTAGGTACAGCAAGGAGACAATATGATACCGTGCCATTTTCCTTAACCTGATAAAAAACTGTCACTATTCCTTTTATGGGGGTTGAATTAGTTAATTTCCAAAATGCGTAAACCAGGCGGCAAATGATTATTGAAATTTTGGGAGTTTTTATTCTTTTTAAAAGAGGGTGACATTACTGTCATGTAGCGCTAAGCTACGAGTATGTTGTTTCATTTTTCTGCCACTGTTTCGTGGTTATTTTAGATTGAGTACTGAAAGTACTTACATGAGTGTTGAAGTATATTTATTGCTGAGAAGACGCGTTCCCGGTGTGATCTCAGATTACTCTTACGCAGTCACTGAACCTCGTTAGGAGCAACGAGACTGTCCACGGAAATGGACAGCTTTCGTAGTAGTGGGGTTGTGGCCAGAACTGTGCTTTTGTGGGAAAAGATGTTGCCCTTCGTCACTGAGGGGAGAGGACACTATGCCCGCACATGCGTTGCTAGAGAATAATTGAGCAAGGAAATTTTTCCTTTCCTGAACAAACATCAAACGATGAGACTCCGTTGCATTGCCCGGAAAGTGTGAGAAACTAGCTTTTGCGGCGAAAGCTTCTACTCCAGTCTCCTGCTTTTTTCACGAAATAAGCGATATCATCGTGTTTCACATCGGCAACAACGTGAAGTTATCCTTCCATGTCAAGAGCTTTTTTCGGGAAACTAGGGAATTATGGAGAGAGAACTAACATTAGAGGCTATTTGTCTCCCTGGCCTATCTGATGCTATTTATTGCACAGGGCCCTCCAGTTTAGCTGAGTTGTTAAAGCGCTTGTCTCCCACTCAGCGGTTGCTGAGATGGAAATTACTCCGCTCGTGGACTGGGTGTTGTGTTGGGCTCATCGTCATTTCATCATTACCGACACGTAAGGCGCTCAATATGACATAACCTGAAATAGGACTCAGGATACTCCGGATGGGGACTACAGGCCATCAATGCTACACAATCATTTCATTTTTTGTTGTACAGGAACAGTAGTGTCAAGTATGTGTCACAATACGTCGTAGAGAAGTCCTTATTCTACTTACTTGTTCGGTACGCAACTTGCGTTGCCAATTTGATTTTTAATTTGCGTTTTGGCCTCATTAAATTTAAATTTCCTAACTGTCCAGATCAGGAAACATTGCTACGTTCCCTCCACGCAGTTTTCCATATGTGGTAACTCCACACAGTGTTAGTGTCATTTTATGTCACTTGGTTCGACAGTTGATGGACTTTTACTCACAGTCAACTTCTTGTGAACATTTAAAAGCAAATTTCACTTACATTTCCGTATTCTTAATCGCCCTGCAAGTATTCCATAGTTAGGTCAGAGGGGCTCATGTATAAAACTATAAGATGGCACCTACTGCTTAAAAGTGATTTATACAAAGCGTATTGATAACAGCTGCAACACTGACAGTCACATCATATGACAGTTATTAACACTTAATTTGGGTTGCAATGTTATAACTAGGTGCCATTTGGTGTTACTAATGCACTATCAATTTTCCAACGTTTATTGGAACAGCTGATTCAAACGATTCCGTGTACGGTAAACTGTCTGGACTATATATCAATAAATGGCACTACAAGAAAACAACATCTGCATACTTACGTTTACTGTACCAGAAACTACAAAAAATGGAGTGAAATGAAATGAACAAAAGTGTGAATTCTTCCAAGAACAAGTGGAGTGCTTAATTAGTAAATTGTAGCGCCGCGTCCTGTTAAGGGTTGCTACAAGTCAGGATAGGTGCGACAAGTGGTGTGGAAGGGAATAATTTATGCTGGGGCACACAGTGAAACAGTGGTGACATTCACAAGTTTTTATTTCCAGCAGCAATGTACAATGCGGTGGCTGTCCTCTAGGTCACGCATCACGTGTTCCCGTGGAGCCAGTCGTAGAATGCGCTGATGCCAACAGCAACCGTTGCCCTCGGTCATGGATGGCTGCTACGATATACCGTATGGCGTGCGGCCAATTGGAGATACGGGAATGACTCTCTCGGGGCCGCCAGAGCTTAACCGGCTATGCACACATGCTTACTCATGGTCCGAATGTCCAGTGTCGCGCATTTGGTTGCGATACCTGATCCAGATGTTCGATGCCCAGCAGCCATGGGCCTGGACAGCCACCAGCGGTCGGCCAGGATGGTGACCGATGACATGGAGGTGGCTAGGGCAGGCGGGCGTGCACACCCAGAAGGATTGTACAAAGCTTGCAGTCCATAATTTTAACACGAGCTTCTGGCATCAGTGACGTTTCAAAGTCCAGCAGCTACTATGCTACCGCTGTAGGACGTCTCAGGCTGTAATGTGACAAGTTCATCAGCGGGCAGGCAGCGAGCAGATCTCCGTCACCAAAGATTTAGTCACGGTTTCTCTGGGACTCAAGAAGCCTTCATTCTCTGTGGTTCAAGACGCAGATGGAATGGAGGCATGACTGAATCTCTTGAGCCTCAATACTCGATCATTTGTACACTAATAGCTACGCTTCTCATGCAATCTTACTGTGGGGGGACGAGTTGAAATTTTCAACATTACTCCTCCAGTAAGCTTTTCCTGCATCGCTTCACGGCTGCGTGCAATTTTTAATTACAGACAATTGAATTTTTTTCAACAAGGTCAGTACAACCTTTTCTTTTCAAAAATCCCGTCAGAAAAAAATTAATGTCGTTGTCTACAAAGATTGATACGTTATTATGACAAGTATGTGTGGAACGAAATTTTGATATCTTCTTTTGCTCGATTTTTACAGCTCTCCAAATTCTTATATACGTAAAAAATGCACCACATTTTAGTGCTTTCCTCTAACAAAAATGTCTCACTATTGAATTAACTACTCTAACTTCTTTTGTTTCTGAGGAAAAGGTACACAAAGCTCTCAGAATGTAAGTTACAGGAAACCTTCTTAAAAAGATTCGACAGGGCCTGTATTAAGCCTTACCTTCTCTGGGTGAGCTGGTGCAGGCAATATGTATACTCCTCATCGTTCTTAACCAGTCCTTTCTTCGATTTTCTTCTTTCGTTAACCTGCTTCTCAAACTGAGTAGCGACAATGTCAGCTGCAGCAATTCTCCTGCTATCAATTTCCTTCGACACCGACAGTCTGAAAGCTTTGCATTAAACCTTCGCATTCATTGAGTTCATAACCTGCCAAGCTTACTTTTGTTAAAAACTTAACAAGCATCATATCCCGAAATTTGAACAGTATTTGTGGAAATGAATGTTGCCTTGGGGCATATCAGAAAGTTGTAAACTTCATTAGTATTGTGCGCCTTTCCATGCACATAGTTTTGTGGAAATTCTCGATCTAGTAAACATCTCAATACTAGCATCAGGTAACTTTGATAACGTGAACAGTTGGTGCCACTATGTTCAGCTTTCCTGAATTTACCCCATGGAGGGGGGATGCTAGCGTGCCTCAGCGTTACAGATAGCTGTACAGTAGGTGAACCACAAAAAAGGGGCATCTGTTGAGAGGCCAGACAAACGTGTGGTTCCTGAAGAGGGACAGCAACCTTTTCAGTAGTTTCAGGGACAGCAGTCTGAATAATTGACTGATCTGGCCTTGTAACGTTAACGAAAACGCCATTGCTGCGCTGGTACAGTGAACGGCTGAAAGCAAGGGGAAACTACAGCCACAATGTTTGCCGAGGACATGTGACTTTACTGTAATGTTAAATTATGCTGGCTTCCTCTTGGGTAAGATATTCCGGAGGTGAAATAGTCCCCCATTCGTATCTCCGAGCGGGTACTACTCAAGAGGACGTCATTATCAGGAGAAAGGAAACTGGCATTCCAAAGAAGGGAGCGTGAAATGTCAGATCTCTCAATAGGGCAGGTAGGTTAGAAAATTAAAAAAGAGAAATGGACAGCTTAAAGTTATATATAGTGGGGATTATTGAAGTTTGGTGGCAGGAGGAACAAGACTTCTGGTCGGGTGAATACAGGGTTATAAATACAAAATCAAATAGCGGTAATACAGGTGTAGGTTTTAGTGGTGAATAAAAAAATAGGAGCGCGGTAAGCTACTACAAAACAGCATAGTGATTAATGCATTATTGCAGCCAAGAGCTGACACGGTAGTTAAGCGTGTTCGGTCAGAGTGCTGGTTGGCCCCTGTAATAAAAAAAACTGAGTGGACGGATCAACAAAACGAACTTTAACGGATGTCATGTGACGTCCGCAACGACCAAACACACCGATCAACAACGAACAAAATGGAAAAAAAAGATAGGCATGAATCCCACGCCTACAAGTTTATACGCCAATTAGCTTCGCAGATGATGAAGAGATTTAAGAAACGTATGATGCGATGAAAGAAATTACTCAGATACTTAAGGGAGACGCAAATTTAATAGTAATTGGCACTGGAATTCAATAGTAGGGAGAGGAAGAGAAAGAAAAGTATTAGGTGAATATGGACTGGCGGTAAGGAACGGAAGAGGAAGTCGCCTGGTAGAATTTTGCACAGAGCGTAACTTGCTTTAAGAATCATGAAAGAAGGCTGTATACGTGGAAGACGCCTGGACACATTGGAAGATTTAAGATAGATTATATAATGGAAAGAAAGGGATTTAGGAAGCGGGTTTCAAATTTTAATACATTTCCAAGGCAGATGTGGACTGTAACCACAATTTATTGGTTATGAACTGTAGACTAAAACTGCAGAAAGTGCAAAAAGGTAGGAATTTAAGGAGATGGGACCTGAATAAACTGAAAGAACAAGTGGTTGTAGAGAGTTTGAGAGAGAACATTAGGGAACGATTGACAGATACGGGGGAAAGAAATACAGTAGAAGAAGAATCAGTAGCTTTGCGAGACGAAATAGTGAAGGCAGCAGAGGATCAAGTAGGTAAAAAGACGAGGGCTAGTAGAAATCCTTGGGTAACAGAAGAGATACTGAATTTAACTGACGAAAGGAGAAAATATAAAAATGCAGTAAATGAAATAGGCGAAAAGGAATAAAATATCTTAAAAATGAGATCGACCGAGAGTGCAAAATGGTTAAGGAAGGTTGGCTAGAGGACAAATGTAAGGATGTACAGGCATATATCACTAGGTGGAAGATAGATATCGCCTACAGGAAAGTTAAAGAGAAAAGAGAACCATCTGTATGAATGTCAAGAGCTCAGATGGAAAACCAGTCGTACGTGAAGAAGGAAAAGCAGGAGGATGGAAGGAGTATATGGAGGGTCTGTACAAGGGCTATGAACTTGATGACAGTATTATGGAAGTGGAAGAGGACATACATGAAGAGGAAACGGGAATTATGATACCGCGTGAAGAATTTGACAGGGCATTGAAAGATCTAAGTCAAAAACAAGCTCTAGAAGTAGACAGCATCCCATTTGAAATACTGATAGAGAGTCTACCATAAAAATCCTGACATCTGGTGAGTAAGATGTGTGAGACAAATGAAATACCCTCAGACTTCAAGAAGAATATAATAATTCCAATCCCAAAGAAAGCAGGTGTCGACAGGTGTGAAAATTACAGAACTCTCAGTTTTATAAGTCATGGCTGCAAAACACTATCAAGAATTCTTTACAAACCACTTACACAATTTTTGATTCGGTAGAGTCAATACTGACCCTACAACTTATCTTGGAAGATAGATAAAGCATTTTTAGACTTACAGATATATTTTGATAATGTTAAGAATGTTGACTGGAATACTCTCTCTTTCAAATTCTGAAGGTGGCAAGAGCAAAATACAAGGAGCGAAAAGAATTTTACAAATTTTACAAAAACAAGATGGTAGTTTTATGAGTCGAAGGTCATGAAAGAGAAGCAGTGATCGAGACGGAGGTAAGACAGTGTTGTAACCTGTCGCCGATGTTATTCATTCTGTATAATGAGGAAGCAGTAAAGGAAACGAAAGAAAAATTTGGAGTAGGAATCATCATCCACGAAGAAGAAATAAAAATTTTAACGTTTGCCACCGACATTATAATTCTGTCAGACACAGCAGAGAACGTGGAAGAGCAGTTGAATGCAATGGACAGTGTCTTGAAAGGAGGAGATAAGATGAACATCAACAAAAGCAGGACGAGAATAATGGAATGTAGTCGAATTAAATCAGGTGACGCTGAGGGAATGAGATAAGAAAAAAAATATGTGTGTGAAATCTTATGGAAATTAACTGCTACGGTCATCAGTCCCTATGGTTACACACTAGTTAACCTAAATTATCCTAAGGACAAAAACACACGTCCATGCCCAAGGGAGGACTCGAACCTCCGCCGGGACCAGCCGCACAGTCCATCACTGCAGCGCCTTAGACCGTTCGGCTGAGATTAGGAAATGAGACACTTAAAGTAGTAGATGAGTTGTGCTATCAGGGGAGCAAAATATCTGATGACGGTCGAAGTAGAGAGGATATAAAATGTAGACTGGCTCTAGCAAGTAAAGCGTTTCTGAAGAAGAGAAATGTGTTAACATCGTGTATAGATTTAAGTGTCTGGAAGTCTTTTCTGAAAATATGTATATGGAGTGTAGCCATGTATTGAAGTGAAACAAGGACGATAAATAGTTTAGACAAGAAGAGAATAGAAGCTTTAGAAATGTGTTGCTACAGAAGAACGCTGGAGATTAGATGGGTAGATCACCTAACTAATGAGGAAGTACTGAATAGAATTGGGGAGAAGAAGAATTTGTGGCACCACCTAACTAAATAAGGGATCGGTTGGTAGGAAACGTTCTGAGGCATCAATGGATCACCAATTTAGTACTGGAGGGCAGTGTGGAGGGTAAAAATCGTAGAGGGAGACCAAGATATGAATACACCAAGCAGATTCAGAAGGATGTAGGCTGCAGTATTTACTCGGCGATGAAGAGGCTTGCACTGTACAGAGTAGCATGGATGAACTGCATCAAACCAGTCTCTGGACTGAAGAGCACAACAACATCAGTTCAAAATGGTTCAAATAGCTCTGAGAACTATGCGACGTAACTTCTGAGGTCATCAGTCGCCTAGAACTTAGAAATAATTAAACCTAACTAACCTAAGGACATCACACACATCCATGACCGAGGCAGGATTTGAACCAACAACATCAGTGTCACACATTATTATTGAGCTAGTTTTCAAGAGGTCGCTACAGTTTTTAATAATACATATACACACTCCTTTGCAGCCACTGTTAAAAAATCACCAGCAGTAGCGATACCATTCCACAGGTACCTCCTCCATTGTGATTGCATAAGAGTGGAAGAAACCGCCGCAGAAATAAATAATTTTGGGAAATTCTGAACAACTAAGGGTGTCCACCCCTGCGAGCTTAAGTCAATTATTATTTTTATCACACTTAGGAGTGTAATTGGAATGTAATATTCAGGAACAGAAATCTTAATAACATGTGATAGGTGAAGAGCAAATAAAATAAAATTTCACAATTTTACTTGCTTCTGCGTACGCTTCCTCTTAACGATGAATCGGTACTCAGCTGTAACAACGAACTGTACCGCTTAGATTTCTCCCTTAACATAAGCCATCGATTATCTCGTCCGGTTGTAAATGTCGACCCCTCCGTCGCTGGACCCTCTTCCAAACAATTGTTCTTCTACAATTCGTTATTGGCCGACAGCACAATACGCTAACGCCAATGCTCCATCCAGACTACCTATGGCGGCAGATTCCACACTAACTCTCAGGAAATCGATGACATCGTAGACTGAGGGCCCCTTCTTAGGCAGATTTTGAGACAAATTACCCAAGTTTGGCTAGAAAGCCTCACACCATACTCCCTTCCAGAATCCTGACACCCCTTACACTCAAAAATACGATGTACTCCTACGTGGTACAGAGAGTACTGATGTGGACAAGAGATGACAAAGACCGCTGGGTGGTCATCCCGCCATCACTACGCCAGCTTCCCACAAACCCTCTGCACAATGACCACTTAGGGATGACTCGCGTGAAAGTGCTACCAAGGCGGTACACTTAATGGCTCAGCATCACGTAGGACATAGGAAGGAAAGCCTACTTCCATGTGACATGCGTGTTAATCCAGTCAACACTCCTACAGAGGTTCCGAGTCCGGTCAAAACCACAGCCCCCGTGGGTGCATGTACGTACATGTGGATTTTTCTGGCCCGTTCCTGCGAGACATGTGGCTGATAACCGTTGATGCTTTCTCCGAATTCCCATATATATTGGAATCCACAACACCGCAGCAAGAGAAACAATAAACGATTCCAGAAACTATTCGACATTGAAGGACCCCTGAAACGGTCGTTTCGGAAAATGGCCCTCCATCCTCTTCTAGTACATTTCAGACTTTCTGCTTTCGGAACGACGAAACACAGATGACAACAGCACCGTTCCATGCAGCATGGAATGAGGACTATGAGCGGTTCTTCTGCGGATTTAGTGTGTAGATGCATACAAAACGTTGCCCCCGCCGCTCTCTGGACACAGAGGTATGGCCTCACCCTTCTGTGAGAGTTCGAGGCGCCATCAAAGCCGCTCGAGGACGGACGGTTCAAAAATGGCTCTGAGCACTATGGGATTCAACTGCTGTGGTCATCAGTCCCCTAGAACTTAGAACTACTTAAACCTAACTAACCTAAGAACATCACACACATCCATGCCCGAGGCAGGATTCGAACCTGCGACCGTAGCAGTCGCACAGGACGGACGGTGTCCACTGTGGCAGACAATGGTGCCAAGCTGATATTGCATGAAAACTAGTTACACACACACTTAATGGCTTCCACCTCGAAGTATCTATCATAATTCCTGAAGATGGCTTCAGACATTATAGACGCCAGACAGAGACTGTGTATGTGAATTCCTAAGGGACCAAGCTGCTGAGGTCATCGGTCCCTAGACTTACACACTACTTAAACTAACTTATGCTAAGAAGAATACACCCACATCCATGCCCGAGGGAGGACTCGAACCCCCGGCGTGAGGGGCCGCTCAATCCCTGACGTGGCGGCTCTAACCGTTCGGCCACTCCGCGCGGCCAGACAGAGACTAAACAACAACCACAAGTCCAGTTATATCGATGCAGTTTCCCCATTTAGTAGGACTCCCTTCCACCTGTACACCCATGACTTACAGCGGACCCCCACAGACTGGAACGCCTGCACTATCCAGGTCCACTTCATGATAACGCCCCCACCACAACTAGAGAACGCAGCCAACTGCAGACACATGTCAACGTCGGGATGGATATCGAAGCCCAAGCCGTCCTGCCCACCCACTCTTCCCTCCGATAAGTATGGCGATCTTGCTATACACTACGACACTTTCGACCCTATAGGTTAGTTAAAGAGGTGGAGATGCTATACACCGCCGGTCCAAAGATTCCGAGGTTGATTTTATTTTGAGCGTTGAAGTTACGTCAGCGAAGTAACTACTTGTGTGGTGGCAACTGGAACTAACGACTGTAAGCAACAGATACGCATTCGACAGTCAGTTGTGAGAAAGCAGCGTGAAACAATGGACGAGGGAATGTAGTGTGGCAACGTTGTTGTCTCACAAATAGCAGCAGTGTAACATATCTAAATCAAGTGTTCAAGACATTCCCTAGAATGTTCTTACGAAGAGAAAAGTGTGTGCCATGTTTGTGTAGCGTACTCTGACTTCCGAAAAGAAAAGTTATGCGTAAGCGCCTGCCGTGGCTTGATTGAAAAGTAAAACGCGAAAATTCCTTTCTGAAAAAAAAAGAATGAGTGATTATGATTGTTTTTATCAATAAGAACCCACTGAAATACAATAAAGCATAGATAGTCACATCTTGGGTCAACACATTGACATCGTAACGAACATTCAAGCTAGCCTGACGCTCGAGTTGAACAACACCCCAAAGATGTTGAAACGTCCCCTTAGAACTATTTATACAAGACTGTGCTTCAACTGACACACAATATTTTTTTAGCGCAACGCAATCTGACTTCCAAAAATCCCTACTAAAGAATGGCCCTGACTAGCATTAACCTATACCTTTCACAAATCACTTACCTCAGAAAAAATCTTCGTTACTCGAACTACTGCAATACAGCGAGCACCACTACTGCCAGCTAAATAAAAGATTCTAACTACGGAAGGCACTAACTACTGATAGGTATAGTTAGCAAATGAAAGATTTTAATAGAGAACAAACAGTGTATTTACCTTAATAGTCAAAAAATATATGATAGTTCATGACATCCAGTGTTACAAATTACAAAACTCCGCCATCTCTCTCCCCACGTCCACCACTGCTGGCGGCTCACCTCCAACTGCGCAACGCTACCCGCTGTTAGCATCCAGCTGCCGCTGCCCAACACTACAATGGCCGACAACAATGCAAACCAGCCACAGACTGCACACGGCACAGAAAGTGATTTTTCATACAGAGCGCTACGTGGTGTTGGCGTTACCAATAAAAATACTTAAACAGCCTACTTACAATGTACTTTTCTGAAAGTTTCACGTGGTTGTGCGGCCGTACTGTGCATTGTGCTAATGTGTAGGAGACAGTATAGAACAACTAAATCATCAACTGAATGTTTCTTTATTTTGTTATTACTCCCGTATCAAAACTTTATGGACCCCTTGAGTTGTGTCTATATACTAACACAGCGAGGTCCACACAGCGAAGTCGATAGGCAACGATATCGTTGCAAAAGACTTCAAATGCGGCCGTAAGTGGCACCCGCAAGCAGTCGTATATTATTGGTCACTAAAATTACTCACGAAGTAAACCTAGCCACACTGCCAGAATGGAATCACCTCGTATCATACTGTGTTGGAGCATCGTAACCAACACTGTGCATAGTGGTCCGGCTGCATATCGCATCTCACTTGGACAAATTTTCGGACTGCGAATAAAGGGGCAGACAAGTCTGACAACTGACGATATCGATTCTTCTCTTGGTACGTGTATACAATTTTATGACAGAAAATTGTCGTCGGGTTTTGCATACAGTCAAGTAATCAATTTGTGCTTATCGTTAATGCATAATAAAAAGTGTCCGCTGCACTTTCCCGTGTGTAATACATTCTATAAAAGAACTGTAACTTTTAAAAGAATATGTTATTTACTCTTTACGTAACGCTGACAAAGGTTGTGGGTGGCGACTCTCGCAATATCTACAAGGCTAAACTGCATTCACACTTTGTATCTACTGTTCTACTCTTGAACAGCTCGCGAGAAAAACGAAGATTTAAGTCTCTTTGGAACTCTGCTTTATTTTATTGTATCACAATCAGCATTTTTCCCTATGTAGATGGGCGTCAACAAAACTTTTCGCATTTGGAGGAAAAATTTAAGCCTGCAATTTCGTGAAAATATCTTGCATAACGAAAAACGTCTTTGTTTTAATGATTGTCACCACAAATCACGTATCATATTCGCAATGGTACAAAACGAGTTTTCTTCTTCTGAACTTGTTCGGTGTTCTCCGTGATCTGGTAAGGATCGCGTACCGCTCACCAGTACTCTAGCCTAGTACGGACAAGACTAGTGTAGGCAGCCGGGTGGGGGGTCCACACGTACGCGGAGCCCGATTTTCTATTTCATGGAAAATGACATGACGTGGTTATCACCTGTAGAAGAGATTGTATCTTTGACACCATTGACTCCTGAGTGGCGGGATCGATGGTAAGTAGGGACGCAAAGGCCGCAGCAGCAGTTGCCGTTGTACTCTGTTAAAAGTAGAATGCAAGACTTTAAGTTAGTGGCTAGCTGTGAGAATTTAGCAGTAAAATTCAGTTTTGTAAGGTAATCAAAATTTTCATATTTACTTTTAAGTATGCAGCAACGCAATGTGGATTTTGCTAATACTAACAGTATCGTCCGTTGAATGTAGCAACCAAGTATCTTCCTTCCATCAGATTTTATCTATAGATTGATTAGGTATGCCCGATATGTAATTTTGTGTATTTTATAAACGTAATACAAGGAAGTTAAATTTTGGAATCTATTTTGTCATGTAACAATCCAAGTATTGTTAACTACGTCAGTAAGTGAAAATTGTAGAACAATTGAGAAGTTCACTGATTTTGAAGTTAATGTAAAATGTTTCATATTATATTTCGTGAAAGAGAAACTTTATTTTGGATACAATTTTCGAACTGAAGAATTCGGTCGTAGCGTATCCTGTTATCATTACCTCGTCCTCTACCATGTCGTGTGACATTCTTTGTACAAGGCTATTTTACGGCCGACATTGCAGTTCGCTGAGCCAAGATTGAATATTTTGTATGCCTACTGTCGAGAAAAAATAATACCAAGATGACATCGGTTGCGACTCAAGAGCTAAAGAAAATGTATTTCATTGTTTATTTCCAGAGAGAATATCATCCATTTATTACACAGGGCCACAGAACTCGGTGCTCACGATAGAGTAAATTTCAGAGGGACAGATTTTTTTATTATAGGCATTACATACTGGTTTTCCAGATTAAGTTGTTTAATCTTTCTTTGGCTGACAGCAAAACTGATTAAGCACACCATTTGCTCAGCAACACATCACACAGAAAATGTTGATAATACAAATTTATTATTAAAGAACGTTACAAGCCTAGTTATTGATTTAGCTGCTTGTTGCAAGCGTTCTGCCAATAAAACGCAGTCTTTGTTTCGCATTCCCCACAACAGTGCCGAATTATTGAAGTTAATACAGGAACACTGATAAATTAAAACAAATGAAGTTACTGTTTAATTAGCTTCTTCTGAGAAAAAATATTTTAAGATAAAAATAAATAAGACATTTATAATATAATTTTGTTCATGCGGTGAAACCAAATTGGGGTGTAGCACAAAGAAAAAATCAAAATTGAATAATAAGAGTCACCTTAATGGGTAATGGCTCCTACTGAACAAATTGATCATTGATGTCGTCAAGAGGCCTCTTCGTCTCTTTTACATTGTTGTAATCCCAACGAGGTACTTCCTTCCTCACACATTTGGTAAACATACCTAAAGAAGTGGCCTCTGCATGAGTACTGCATCACGCGATATTTGGTATTCTTTGTGATCGACTGTAACGAAAACGAATTATACAACATTTCAAAGAGTCTCGCAGATTATCTATACCATGCGCCTTCCACTGATATTCACTTCCTTATGAAGTCGGACATTGTTGACGGTTGTCACCTCCTACTTTGGCTTAATATGGTACTGGCACAAAATCTCCTATGCTGGATGCCTATTATATCTGCACAATGACCTGCTGTACCCTCTCGTGATGTACAATTGCCATTAACAGCGCCGTACAAGTGCAACACGGTGCATGTAAAGCTGTGGTGCTGGAGACACTCTTCTTGGATCAATTTTACACACAAGTAATCTTTTTTTTCTGTCAACAGTTGTGTACAATGAAACACATTCACCGACGTTACCAGCTTATCTATTCCATTTCGCCGTTTAGTGAAACTTGCAAACATCTGATTGGCACGCCTAAAGAATCATACGTTACTATTCACCACACGGTGATATTTCCGTTGTAGAAACTGTACGTTGATCTTCTTTCATCCTCGAAAACATTACCAGTCAAATGTATCGCGTTTGGTCCAGAGACTTCCGGGCTGAGGTAATCACTAGTTACAGTTATTCAATTCGTTGTCTTAAAATATTTCAGTTGGTCATTTAAGCCTGAATTGTTTACGCAGGTATCCCGGGACGAAAGGAATGTAGTCGTGAAATTTTCTGTAATTTTCCTCTGAATTATCATAATTGAAAGTGTTATTCTTCTAAGATCAACATAAAGGGAAAAGAAAGCACTGCGTTGAAGTTGACAAGTATTTTCCATAAGATACTTGATATCGTTATTGTCACGACGGCATTTTCACCCACTGAACGGGCTTACATTCCTATGTCTTTGATGATACAGATCGCCAGATTCTCGGAAGGTGTGAGAACACAAGAAAACTAACCATCGATAGTAGTCGATAATTTACAGAATCTTTTGGAAACAAGATTACGTCATGTATCGAAGTGAAATCTGCACCATCGAATATATTGTTTTGAGTGTTATTAGTAACATATATTGAGAATAGAGCTGCATAAGCATCGTAGTCGTACTGTGCCACACTTTACTTCACGACGAAAAATGTGAGCCCCAAGAGAGGCTATGACATCCACCTTAGCGAGTCACTTCCTCTTTTTACTTACGTAGCACGTAAGATGATGTTTGAAAAGTTTAGCACGTGTTAGGACTCGATATGAATATTTTAACACGTTGTTAGAGCCCTCTGTATCACCTTAATCGCATTTAGGTTCTGGCGGGAGGCTGAACTAAAAATTTAAGCGGCAGTGAGTAAGTACTTTAGCAAAAGCTTTTGAGCTTCAAATTAAATTATTCATCGTCCGGCAAAGAGGGCTAAATTGAAGTCTCCACTTTCACATGGCTCGTAAAGAATGAAAGGACACTGCAAGTCACGAGCATATGTTTATATTTCCTTCCGTAATAAGGGTTGAAACTATTTTATCTTTTTACAAAATTTGATCAAAACTATCCGTACACTCCTGCGTAATGCGGAAGTGACCACTGGATGTCAAGAGAGGAGAACCTTCCAGCATCAGAGGTGGCGGGGGGTATTGTACGTTCAGTAGCGAAGATTTAACAGCACTTTAAAAGTGCGCTAGATGTTGGATGTCACCAGAGTAACAAGCCAACAATATTTCGACCCTTATAAAACTGTCGGTGAGGTAATTGTGAAGTGAACATATTCTGCTTCGATCCGGTGGAATGGTTCGAGTTTAGGGAATATCTTTACTACATTACCATAATGTGTAGTACCAGCAGTGAAGTACCAAGGACGTGGTGTTATAGCATGGGGGTGATGTCCGGAGTTAGACTGCAGTCCTCTCATTGCGCTTAAGAAAACGCTGAATGTACAAGTATAAGAACAAACTTTACAGCGTTGTCTACCGTCTACAGTAACGGATCAATCTGGAGACGATCTACATCTACGTGGACACTTTCCAAATTGCACTTAATTGCCTGGCAGAAGGTTTATATAACCCCCTTTACAATAATTCTCCATTATTCCAGTCTCGAACAGCCCGTGGAGAAACCAAACACCTACATCTTTCCGCGCGAGTTCTGATTTCCCTCACTTTATCATGATGATCGTTTCTCCCTACGTAGGTCGGGTCGAAACAATATTTTCGCAGTAAGAGGAGAAAGTTGGTGATTGCCACCACAAGGCCTGTGTCATGTCAGTGACAATCTGTCCCCTATTTAGCAATAATCCAAAACTGCTTTTCTTGGAACATTCTCGGTGCACTCTGTTAATCCTATCTGGTAAGGATCCCACACCGTGCAGTAGTACTCCAAAAGTGGACGGACTAGCGTAGTGTAGGCAGTCTCTTTAGTAAATCTGTAGCATCTTCTACGTTTTCTGACAATTAAACGCAGTGTTTGGTTCGCATTCTCCACAGCATTTTCTATGTGTTCTTCCCAATTTAGCTTGTTCTTAATCGTAATTCCTAGGTATTTAGTTGAACTTAAGGTCTCTATATTTGACTCATTTATGGTGTAAACGAACTTTAATGGATTCCTTATAGCTCTCATGTGGATGGCCTCCCACTTTCTATTATTTAGGGTCAATTGCCGATTTTCGCACTGTACAGATATCTTTTCTATTGCAATTATATTTTGGTCTTCTGATGACTTTACTAGACGTTAAGCGACAGCATCACCTGCAGATAACCTAAGACGGCTGCACAGATTGTCTCCTAAGTCGTTTATACAGATACGGAACAGCAGAGGGCTTATAACACTACCTCCGGGTACGCCAGAAATCAATTCTCTTTTACAATATGACTTTCCGTCAATTACTACGAACTGTGACTTCTCTGGCAGGAAATCACGAATCCAGTCATCTAACTGAGACGATATTTCCATTATCAAATTTCACTATAAGACGCTTGTGTGGTACAGTGTCAAAAACCTTCTGGAAAACTATAAAGACAGAATTAATGCGAAATCCTTTCTCAATAGCACTCAGCTCTTCGTGTGAATAAAGAAGTAGTTGTGTTTCACAAAGCGACAGCATCACCTGCAGATAACCTAAGACGGCTGCACAGATTGTAGCATCACCTGCAGATAACCTAAGACGGCTGCACAGATTGTCTCATAAGTCGCTTATACAGATAAGGAACAGCAGAGGGCTTATAACACTACCTCCGGGTACGCCAGAAATGAATTCTCTTTTACAATATGACTTTCCGTCAATTACTACGAACTGTGACTTCTCTGGCAGGAAATCACGAATCCAGTCATCTAACTGAGACGATATTTCCATTATCAAATTTCACTATAAGATGCTTGTGTGGTACAGTGTCAGAAACCTTCTGGAAAACTATAAAGACGGAATTAATGCGAAATCCTTTCTCAATAGCACTCAGCTCTCCGTGTGAATAAAGAAGTAGTTGTGTTTCACAAGTACGATGTCTTCTAAATCCGTGTTGGCTGTGTGACAATAGACCGTTGACCGTTTTCATCAGCATTGCAATGCAACCTGTCGTGAAGGAGCAGCGGTGAGTTAATAGTTTATGATCAAAACGTTTCTGAAACCGACTGGACTGTCCAGAATCCACATCTGAACCCAACGTAGAACCTTCGGGACAAGTTAGAGCATCGACTTTGCACCAGACCTCAACGTCCATCATCCCTACCTTCTCTGATTTCGGTTCTTGAGCTAGCACGGGCTGCCATTCCGCCACATTCCCTCGCTGAAAGTGTCCGCTACAGTGCCACTCGACCCTTCTGCGGGGCAATAGAACTGCCGGGTGACGTTTGCCTGCTACTGCTGACTCGGTACGCACACTGCTGGCCCGAATAGGTTTCCATCTCCTGGCAAAGACAAATGTGTATTCCAAGTTAACAAATACTTCGTCTTGAATAATGTTTTCCTGACTCTCTCAATCGTGAACAAATCCTCCTTATCGCACCCTTCTCGGCACAACCTGACAACCGTATGCGTCGTGGACTGTATGTAGTATGTATGTTTAAACCATTTCAACAGTGCTGCATAAGAGCGACGAGATATTTAACTTTTCAACATGCAATCAAAGTGAACTTATCACAGAAAGCTCACCCTTCATGTGTCAAAAGGGATTCACAAGATTTCCATGTTTCTTTACTCGTGTATTTCAGAATTAGTCGAATACTTCGTGAAAAATGTTTATCATTGGAGATTTCTTATTGCGTGTACGTGGCTCTGGGAAGAAACAGAATGCTTCAATCCATTTCTAAGAAGCTTTGTTAATGATGAGCAGGAGTTTCGAGATACTCAAAGAAATTACCACTGCATAATAGACCGGGAGCGGAACCGAAACCCCTACCATCGTCTTGGGCATTGAATGCAAATAGGACGGTAGCCAGGCTCTACGGCAAGTTTATTAGAGACTGAACTGAAATTCAGCTAGGCCACGTACCAGGGACGAAAAAAAGACGTGTCTTTTTTAAAGGAATGATCGTTACGGAAACCCTGCAGCAATTAGTGAAACGACAGACATAAATATGAACCGCTGCTCATAGATTTGAACCAAATACCTCCTGAATTCGAGTCCAGTAACTGCTATCCCGCACTAAAAACAGAATACACTTTTCAAAGTGTCTATTCCGTCACCACAAGATGGTTCAAATGGCTCTAAGTACTATGGCACTTAACATCTGAGGTTATCAGTGCCCTAGACTTAGAACTATTTAATCCTAAGGACATCACACACATCCATGCCCAAGGCAGAATTCGAACCTGCGACAGTAGCAGCAGCGCGGTGCCGGACTGAAGCGCCTAGAACCGATCGGCCACGGTGGCAGGCTAACCGAAAGAGCATTACGCAATGTTGTGGTGTATACACAAATGATTGGCGAACAATTTTCGTTATCGTTACCTAGAAAAATCAAACTGTTTTACGGATAAGCTCCATTAGGTCACGGTTCTAGGCGCTTCAGTCTGGAACCGCGTGACCGCTACGGTCGCAGGTTCGAATCCTGCCTCGGGCATGGATGTTTGTGATGCCCTTAGGTTAGTTAGGTTTAAGTAGTTCTAATTTCTAGGGGACTGATGACCACAGATGTTAAGTCCCATAGTGCTCAGGGCCATTTTTTCCATCAGGTCACAACATCGTAGCTTGCGGATTTTGAAATGACCAAATAGTGCTCACAGCCAAGTACATGCTGTATGTCGAGACCTGTGGTGCTACAGTGTAGTGAAGAGAGACTTCTTCTCCTTTGATGGATAAAAATAACTCAAAGTACAGCATCAAATATTTCGCATCGTCTCGTGAAGAAGAGAGGCTACTTTCTGGTTTCCGCTTTTGCTGGGTAGAAAAGAGCTGGACTCCCTGCTGGGCTGATGCAACACAAAGCACAGATACACAACGTTTAGCAGACACGTCAGATACCGTAAGGTACTCACGAAGTTACAGAATAGTGTTAAAGCGGTGCAGCAATAAGGACGGCAGCACGCATGCAGCAAGTGTCGTCGGGTGTCGCATGTATCTCGCTAACTGCCAAAGGTTACTTGATGTGTGGTCCAACGACTGCTGCAGAGGGGTAGAAAAGTCGTTCTTCCAGCAGCCAGGACAGCGATGACTCTTCCATATGGGAAATTGTGGGTTCGGTGGGTTGGCATGGGTGAAGGTGACTGCAGCAAGACGGACAGCGTGCATGCAAGATCTTTACACTGAGGTGGCGAAAGTCATGGGATGAAGATATGCACAAACATAGATGCCGAGAGCATCGCGTAGACACGGTATAAAAGGCCAGTCCATTGGCAGAACTGTCACATCTGTTCAGGTGATTCATGTGGAAGGATTTCCGACGTGATTATGGGCGCAAGACGGGAATAAACAGATTTTGAACTCGGAATAGTAGTTGGAACTGTATGCGTGGGTCATTCCATTACGGAAATCGTTATGGTATTCAGTATTAAGTTTACCTAAAGTTGTCAGTGCCAACACACAGGTAATATTGTGTAAAATAACAGCAGAAATCAGTGCGAGACGTACGACGAAAGCATCCTTTAGGACAATGCGGCGAAATTGGGCGTTAATGGGCTGCGGCAGCAGACGACCGACGCAAGTGCCTTTGCTAACAGCACGACACCGCCTGCAGTGTCTCTCTGAGGCTCGTGATCATATAAGTTGTACAATTGGCAAGAGCTGATGTAGGGTTGGAGTGTGGTGCAGACTCCAAGAAGCCATGGAGCCAAGTTGTCAACAAAGCACTGTGCAAGTTCGTGGTGGCTCCACAATGGTGTGAGCTGTATTCACATGGAATGGACTGGGCAATCTGATACAACTAACCAGAGCATTGACTAGAAACGGTTATTTTCGGCTACTTAGAGACCGTTTTCAGTCATTCATGGACTTTGTGTTCGCAAATAACGATGGAACGTTAGTGGATGACAATGCAACATGTCACTGGGCCACAATTGTTCGCAATTGGTTTGAAGAACGTTCTGGGCAATTTGAGCGAATGAGTTCGCCATCCAGACCACCCCACATCAATCGTACCGATCATTTATGGGACGTAATCGGAGAGATTTGTTTGTGCACCTGCAGCATGATTCAATATTTGTAAATGAAACTTCCAATGACTTGTTGAGTCCATGCCACGTGCAACTGATGCACTACGCCGGGCAAAAGGAGGTCCAGCACAATATTAGAAGGAGCTCCATGATTTTCCTCACCTCACTGTATTACTCCGACAAGCTACAGCAGTTACAGGTGCCGCCCTCGTCCCGAAGCGTGGTCCAGCATATACCAACGGAGGCCATGTACTATGGCTGTCAGCCGTCGGTGTTACGGTCCGCGGTGAAAGGTCTCCGCGCTGTGCCAACTTTCTGAGAGGCAGCGAGGTGGCTGAACGGTGCTGACGTACCAGGAGCTGCGTCAGCAGCTGACGGTCAAGACGCCCGTGGTCTGGCTGGCGGTGGCCGGCGACGTCCGCAGAGCTGGGCAGCAGCGCAGAGGCAGGGCGGCCAGGCGCCCCACCCTCCGAAACGCGGCGTGCAAGTGGCAGGCTGATGGCGACGACGGCCCTCCAGAGGAGGCTGGGGCGGCCCGGCAGCAGGGCGCCCGACGGTTACGGTGGCCGGCTCGAATCTCTGCCCAGTGGCTCCAACGACGTGTCTTTTTAACATCCCGGTGACTGTTCGGCTCTGGCGCCGAAGGAATGGAGCGCTGGTTGACACACTGTTGCGTCGACGGCTCGTTACAGTTAGTTTGGCAGACGGTGGTGAAACTTGTGTGAGTGTGTGTGTGTGTGTGTGTGTGTGTGTGTGTGTGTGTGTGTAGTGAGTGAAGTGTTATGAAACAACGTGTATATACTGTGTGCAGTGACTAATAGTGAGGCATGAGTACACAACGTGGCATTACATTATTTAATAAGTTATTTGTAAAAAAAAGTATTGTATATCAGGAGTAAATCTAATGATTGTCTCTAACTAGAAGTCTGTTAATATATGTGTATACGAATTAGCTTATTTGAAATTGTTCTAAATTAGTAAATACTTTGACATGTCCTATATACTTGTAAAAAGAGATCTACAGATGAATAAAGATACTACTACTACTACTACTACTACTACATATCTGTTGTGTCGTCTGTTGCGTGGCTTCGGGACGCTTATAGCAACAACAAAAGTGTTCAAATGTGTGTGAAATCTTACGGGATCCAAGTGCTAAGGTGATCAGTCCTTAAGCTTACACACTACTTAACCTAAATTACCCTAAGGACAAACACACACAAACATGGCCGAGGGAGGACTCGAACCTCCGCCAGAACCAGCCGCACAGTCCATGACTGCAGCGCCCCAGACCTCTCGGCTAATCCCGCGCGGCATAGGACCACCAGGTCCCGAATTTACTTGATAGCGCGGCGGTGCCGCAACAGTTTATTGCGTAAGTGCTCTATTTTCTATAACAAAATTCTATAGTTTTCCACAAAATTGTCAGCTGTGGTTATTGTAGTCTTGAAATAACCTACCAAACGTAAGATGTTGCAGGTTCTGTGCTCTCGGTTATGCATATTTACGATGTTATTATATCTCCCGAAAACTTTTTTTGCTTCATAGATGGTACTAGTACAAGTTTCTCGAAAACCAACCACAACAGACACATTAATCAGTAACGAATCATGACCCCTAATGATCAATAAAATGGCTTACTTTGCCTCAATGACAGGGGGAATGATAAATTTTCAGTTGATAGCAACAAACATACAGCGTTCCAAGAAAATTTAGCCGAAATAAATGATTCTGAAGAATGAACAATTAAAGAAATGCACACAGATAAACCGAAAGTTAAGCAAAAGTTAGACGCAAAGGAAATTACTCTAAATGCCAGCAGAACAATAAATTCGTAATCTGCCTGGTTATGGAAACATTTATAACAACACAGCTAAAACTTCTGTAAGTTCGAATACTGAAAGTGATATTAGGAATACTATATGACACACCAGCAACGCAATGGACACATTTAATACTTCGCTAATGAACAAAATCGGACGTGGCGACTGTGAAAACTCTACAATGGACAAACTGATAACAATACAAGTACCTTAGCAGTAGATCTCGTAAACAACAAACATATCCTCAAAGATATTAAAGAGAAGCTCGAAATAGTGCATTGCACCGAATAAAGGAAGAAAGTGTGTACAGTCAAACAAAGAAAAAATTACCCACGACGAAGGAATTGTAAGAATGGGGTTGACAAGCTAATTATCACAATGTCAGGAATATTGCCTAATTTATTCAAGAGTACGAGTCATACAAATTGATCAAATCAATAAAACATCGGTCCACCTCTGGCCCTTGTGCAAGCATTTACTTGTCTTGACGTTAGTTTACATGTCCCCTTGAGGGATGTTGTGCCAGATTCTGTCCAATTGGTGCGCTAGACCGCCAAAATACTAAATTTTTTGCAAGGCCCTGCACATTAATGCTCAAAACTTCCTCAATTGGGGTGATGTCCGGTGATCTTGCACGCCACAGCTTGGTTTGGCATGCACGAAAACAAGCAGTAGAAACTCTCGGCGTGTGCTGGCGGGTACTGTTTGGCTGAAATGTAAGCCTAGAAGGGCTTGTAAGGAAGGGAACCAACGGGGGAGTAGAATGTCGTCGGTAACTAATTACCACGGCGCTTAGTTGGGTCTCAATGAACGGCTCCGGATTCACGTCCCGGTCCGTCACAGTATGCCCCACAACAGCTTCTACTCCTCTGCTGAGTAAACGACTCATTCTTGAGCCACACCCTGCGGCGGCCACTCGCACCTGCGTCTCTTTAAAGAGCCGCCGCCGGCCACCGGGTGAGGCATAAATCTCTCTCCGTCTCGGCGCGTGCTCGCCGCGCGGGACGGACGTGCGGGGTCGTACGTCAGCAAAGGCTTCCGCCGGGCACACATCATTTTTATGACGCCCCTCCGCGAGCAGTCGCGCCGTATTTTACATCTTTTTATTAAGCACTTTTTCACCTCTCCCTCCGCTTTTCTGCCCGCTGAGGCGACAGTGGCCACGTCGGGCGGCGGATATTAAAAACAATCTGTCTCCGTGGCGCCCCTTCGCGACCTGCCGAAGGGTAGTGCGACCTTCCCTTCAAAAACTTCCCGCGATTCTGCTTCGTCTCCACGTCACAGCCGTGTACCAGTCGGTAGCATCAGAAACTCCATTATTTTACATAAGAGTGAAATACGGAATGTTCGACCTATAACCCCGCAATATCTTTAAAATTCGTCTGAGCTATTCTTTTGCGCAACTACAATCGTCTTCCTTTTGTTTTCGTTTTGGTCACCTGTGATCCACTATTAATTCAAGTCAGCTTCGTTTCTTCTAGTGCTTAGCTTTGTCCAATATTCTTTCATTCTCATTCTTTGCACTCTTCTTCGCTCTTCTGTCCATGACGATTTTGCCCTTAGTCTAGTTATGTAATTGAAATGAAACTTTTCTGCTCCTTTTGCTTTTCTATAATGCAGTGATAATTTAAATCTCTACTTACAGGTTTCGTTGATGTTAAGTTACACGTTGTATTTTTATTACTCTCTTATAGTTCTTCATCTTCTCCTAACTGCCACTTGAAATTTAAAAAAGTGCCCCACACATAATCATACGAAAAGCAAACGCACACTTCACAGATGCCATAAAAACATGTTAAATAATTGGCAATAACGATCTATAGCTGTCAATAAGATTCAACAGTGGTCAACATCACCCAAATATAACACGAAAATTAGTGTTTAGTTCGTAGTGCTGTGAACTCTGAAAACAGAATGTCATATGGCAATTATAATATAAAATTATAATATAAAATTATGTTCCCAAGTCCACTGACAGTATTCATTCAGTACTTGATATAAACCTCGACAATCCTAACAGTCCTTGGCACTATCAGTAAGTTTGTCGGAAGGTGCCCCTTCCGTTCGATGTCACTATCCAATCCTGTTCATGCGTGTGAACGAAACGTTGAGAGACACAATACTCTGAAGAGTCTAGTCGAATCTGGTATGTTGCTTCCGCCTGTCGGTTACTGGCACACTACGATTTTGTAAGCTGAGTAGAGATGGAGCACTTTTGCAATGAGACCGTTAATCATTCTTGGGTGTGGTGTAGTTCATGCCTACAGATTTTGTCGATCGTATTGCAAGGACTGAAGCGAAACATTTCACGGAATCTTTCATGGCTCCAAAGCACGTCTTCCATGTCGAGATGTTAATTTTGTGCCTTTATGAAGAGGTTAGTCCTCGGCGCACAGTACAGAATCATTTAACTAATTAATCAATGCGAATAGTAGAGCAGTTAAATTCATTTTATTCCCTGCCAATGGGCTTTATTAAGTTTTTATCAAGATATCCATTTTCTCTTTAATTGCGAATTGTCCTGTGTGCTAACCTCTTGTACCACGTAATCTGAGCACTTAAGCTGTGTGTGCCGTCATAGCTTTACTACATTTTGGAAGTAATTATATGCGTTTCTACTAAGATGTTCATAAGGCCATTGAATTTCGATCCCATCACATTCGTGTTTAGACGAATTTATGCGTAGTTTGACCTTGCAGCTAGTAACATAACAGTTGACATAGTGTGCACTTTGCCATCGATTCTCCGTATTTTCTTAAATTGTTAGCACGATAAACATCAATCTCTTCATTTGTTATGGTGAACAAATGGTTCAAATGGCTCTGAGCACTAAGGGACTTGACATCTGAGGTCATCAGTCCCATAGACTTAGAACTTACCTTAACCTAACGAACCTAAGGACATCACACACATCCATGCCCGAAGCAGGATTCGAACCTGCTACCGTAGAAGCAGCGCGGTTCCGGACTGAAGCGCCTAGAACCGTTCGGCCACAGCCGCCGGCTATGGTGAACATTTGATAGAGTATTTCTATGAGTGTTTTTCAAAACGTTGCGCAAGTGATGTAGCTCAAGAAGTTGTAAAAGCTCCAATTCATTATTTTATATCAAGTAGAATCATCTTGCGTCTTGGAGGAGGAGAAGGAAGAGGAGGAATAGGAGATCAGTATTTAACGTCCCGTCGACAACGAGGGCATTAGACACTGAGCACACGCTGGGATTAGGTAGGAATGGAGAAGGAAAGCAGCCTTACCCTTTGGAGGAACCATCCCAGCATTTGCTTCAAGTGCTTTAGGAAACTTGAATGAGGGTGGTCCGACGCGGTTTTGAACCGTCGCCCTCCTGAATGGGAATCCAGTCTGCTAACCAGTGCACTACCCGACTCGATCTTATGTCTTGCATTTGTCAGTTTTGTTAACAGCCTGAGTCACTCTGCCCATTGCACCCGACAAGGCTGTAATCGCCATTGCTGAAACGTTTTGCATAAAAATTCAGACGTTTGTTATGACTAAGGAAGTTCATCCAAATTAATTAACAATTTGCTACGCTCATTATAAATTTGCTGCGCAAAGTACGTCTCTCCCGCTCACTGTCATATTTTCTTAATATTGCAGCCAGAGCATATCAGTATATTATTTCATGGATCTAAACTTTGTATATGAGAGGACATTTCAATTCAGCGCGTATTTCGGACTTGATTTTCGAGGTAATTCGTCATTAAAACTAGAAAGTGTGTGTACAAAATCTGCAACATCCTAAACTACGGAATTGTAGGAGTACATTTCTGTTTCCTATATTCTTCCAGATCCCTTTTCTAAAACGTACTTTGGTTCTCCTGTTCAGATGATCCGATGGGTCAACGTCAGCTGGTCGATTCTAAGGTTGTGTTTGAAGAAGATGGTTCTTATTATCCTGATGGTGCTCAATATCCTTTCTATTAAGTGTTCAGTTTATGGCCCGTTCGTCTTTTATATTGACTGCCTTCTTTCCTTCGAGGTCCCAGTATCTCTCGGAGAATCTTTCGTTGGAGCAGTTCTGTCCTCTTAAGTATTCCTGTTCTCACGAGGGTCAGTCGTTACACTGAGTGTAAGGTTTCAGAGCGGCTCACTATCTGATAATGTCTCAGTTTAGCATTGACTTCAATACCATTCCTATTTTAGATGTTCGTAGCTGGTATTCCGCTCTCCTTAGTCTTTAATTCCCCCTGTCTTCTGTATTTCCCCTTCTTGGATTGACATCCATATGCTAGCTGTGTTGATGTTCATAGTATACTGTCTTCTACATTCTACGACTGAAAAAGTGCAAGATTGGGGTTTTACTTCCCGTCGGCAATACAGACGAAGTACAGACTCGGATTATGGAGGGATGGATAAGAAAATCGCCCGTGTTCGTTTCAAAAGAACCATTCCATAATTTGTCATAGTTGAACTACAAAAACCACAATAAATAAATATCTGCATGGCCGGCCGGTGTTTGAACCGCTACCCTCCTGAATGTGAGTCTAATGTCCTTTATCGTGGCTAGTGTCACCGACTGGAGGCAAACATTTACAAGCTGACTGTCAAAATCCGTAACACTGCTGGCTCTGTCCTGATGTGTGTAATTTCTCATAGTGCAGGACGAAAATTTTCCATAAGATTACGTAATTTTCAGATTTATGTTGAGATGATTATATCATGGAATATTTTTTAAGGAACATATCTTCTGCGTATTTTCATTTTCACAATAGTTTTGGTGAACAGCGTAAAACAACTGAATTATAAACCTTAACTTCTAACTTCAGTTAGTCGTTCTTTTATGGATCGAAAATTCCAGAAGTTTTGACTATTTTTCTTAGATTGTGTGGGTGTGAGATATTTGTGTTCGAAACTCGTTAACTGAAAGATCTCCGATCTTTTGTCGTGATTGCAGTCTCAGAGTAGAGTACATTTTATCCGCAGCAGATAATCCGTAATGGTTGTGATATTTTTATTGATTTATATTCGAACCAAAATGCGGAAAAGTGTCCATCAAATTTAATCCATCGTGAGTCTTAAGTTATTTATTTTATAGTAAAGCTGTGAAAACTGTAAATGTTATGCGTCAGTATGTAACACTTCATCGACTGGAAATAGGTTTATATTATGTAAATGTATATCTGCAGTTATGGAGTGTGTATTCTTTGTTATTTAAAGTCATTGATTTGTAACAGGAAATTTAGAGTTTTGTAATGATTGGCCTATATAAGAAAAGCTAAGGGATTTTTTAAAATTATAAATGAATATAGTATGTGTATGTTTATGAGAAAGACAATGTTTATTGGAAACTGGTTCATGCTTATTGCACTTGTGTTTGCAAAATGCAAAAGATGTAGGGAAACCTCTCCGCGACGGAAGTACCGTGGGGCAATGTAAAACGTAGTTTCGGCTGTCGAATTGGAGGCTCCTTGTTGTGAACGGTACACAGTAAGTGGTTAGCCGTAGCACGGTACACTTCGACGGTGCCAAGACAGGCAGTTGGAAGTTGCTTTGCAAGGAATTTGTGCCTCGGATGTGGATCTGGCTATTAATTGATATTCTCTGCAAAAAGGAATAGTTCCAATATGTTCAAAATTCGACGGCAAGAAGATACTTTATAGAGCATTCGAACATCAAGAGCCGTGAGTACAGTTAACCGCCATGTCGCTTGCCACTGCTGCACTAACTGCATACATCCAGTTAATTTTAGTGAATGGTTTCCATATTAATTCAAACGCTATAAATCTGTGTTCGGAACCATATATTCTGTCCTGATCACGAAACTACGCAGAGTCCTCTCCTAAGTGCTACTAAAACTGAGTACCCTGTTTTAAATGAACAATTATCACTTCTACATGTTTCAAAGTGGTTTCTTTTTTGTTTGTCAAATGTGAAAAGAGTAGCAAAAATTGAATTTAAAATCACTAAAGTGGAGTTAGATAGGTTTTGACTAAAGTACTCTTAAGTTTATTGAAAAGTATAGTTTTGTGAGAATGCAGTGTCAGCCTGTGTAATTGTTACTGTCTAAAATACCTGCTTCACAGGTGATAGGGAAAGCAAGTAAGTTAAGCTCACTTTAAACGTAATGTGGTCGTGATTGCTATCATGAATGATTTTTTAAGGTTAATTAAGCTCAGTGTTGAAACTGATTGCCTTGCAAATGAATTATAAACTACTCCAAAGTGAAGGGAAAGATTAACTTTGTTTGAATTAGCTTTTTTACTAAAATAATCATAGAATTTGACTTGCTTATAGATCCCAATCATGTTCTTCAAATATTAGAAAGATAATTGCACTATTACTGCTGCTAAGAAAATGTGATATCTATATGGAGGAATATAAACAATGTTATTATGGTATTATTTATTTTTATTTGTGTTTTTACATGTCAGATAAGCTAGAAGCCCCTCATGTCCAAATTCATGCAGTAACGTCTTAGTAATGGTTTAAGTAATGATCTCGTGTGTAGCTGTGATTGGTATGAGGTGACTCCACAAATTACAGCAGAAGGTAGTAATATTAACAATCAGATTAAAACACAGAAAGATGTAATTAAAGCACAAGGTCATCAATTTGAAATGCAAGGTGTTAAAATCAGTAAACAAATCGAAAACGTAAACTGAAATGTAGGTGTTGTGAGTGAAGCCATTAAGGACTTAAAAACTCAGATGGATACTGTCAGTAACAATGTCGCCACTATGCAGGGACAAATTAATGATATCAACGATAGATATAATACCGAAATAAAGAACGTTTAAGACACTGAAGAAGTAGTTGTAAGAAATAAACTCATGGAAAACCTTTCGGCCTCAAAACTGAATTAGTAAATACACTCCAGGAAATTAAAATAAGAACACCATGAATTCATTGTCCCAGGAAGGTGAAACTTTATTGACACATTCCTGGGGTCAGATACATCACGTGATCACACTGACAGAACCACAGGCACATAGACACAGGCAACAGAGCATGCACAATGTCGGCACTAGTACCGTGTATATCCACCTTTCGCAGCAATGCAGCCTGCTATTCTCCCATGGAGACGATCGTAGAGATGCTGGATGTAGTCCTGTGGAACGGCTTGTCATGCCATTTCCACCTGGCGCCTCAGTTGTACCAGCGTTCGTGCTGGACGTGCAGACCGCGTGAGACGACGCTTCATCCAGTCCCAAACATGCTCAATGGGTGACAGATCCGGAGATCTTGCTGGCCAGGGTAGTTGACTTACAACTTCTAGAGCACGTTGGGTGGCACGGGATACATGCGGACGTGCATTGTCCTGTTGGAACAGCAAGTTCCCTTGCCGGTCTAGGAATGGTAGAACGATGGGTTCCATGACGGTTTGGATGTAGCGTGCACTATTCAGTGTCCCCTCGACGATCACCAGAGGTGTACGGCCAGTGTAGGAGATCGCTCCCCACACCATGATGCCGGGTGTTGGCCCTGTGTGCCTCGGTCGTATGCAGTCCTGATTGTGGCGCTCACCTGCACGGCGCCAAACACGCATACGACCATCATTGGCACCAAGGCAGAAGCGACTCTCATCGCTGAAGACGACACGTCTCCATTCGTCCCTCCATTCACTCCTGTCGCGACACCACTGGAGGCGGGCTGCACGATGTTGGGGCGTGAGCGGAAGACGGCCTAATGGTGTGCGGGACCGTAGCCCAGCTTCATGGAGACGGTTGCGAATGGTCCTCGCCGATACCCCAGGAGCAACAGTGTCATTAATTTGCTGGGAAGTGGCGGTGCCGTCCCCTACGGCACTGCGTAGGATCCTACGGTCTTGGCGTGCATCCGTGCGTCGCTGCGGTCCGGTCCCAGGTCGACGGGCACGTGCACCTTCCGCCGACCACTGGCGACAACATCGATGTACTGTGGAGACCTCACGCCCCACGTGTTGAGAAATTCGGCGGTACGTCCACCCGGCCTCCCGCATGCCCACTATACGCCCTCGCTCAAAGTCCGTCAACTGCACATACGGTTCACGTCCACGCTGTCGCGGCATGCTACCAGTGTTAAAGACTGCGATGGAGCTCCGTATGCCACGGCAAACTGGCTGACACTGACGGCGGCGGTGCACAAATGCTGCGCAGCTAGCGCCATTCGACGGCCAACACCGCGGTTCCTGGTGTGTCTGCTGTGCCGTGCGTGTGATCATTGCTTGTACAGCCCTCTCGCAGTGTCCGGAGCAAGTATGGTGGGTCTGACACACCGGTGTCAATGTGTTCTTTTTTCCATTTCCAGGAGTGTAGATGTAAAACTGAAACATCCCAGTATAGACAAACGGTTAATCATTTCGCAAAGGAACTGAGTAATCAAGTGGAAACACGCGAACAGAACACTCCACAAATTCAAGGTAAAGTAAGCGACCTTGAACGGAAAATAAGAGAACAACCGACTTGTGCCACTGACAGAAAGATTTGTAGCAAATTGCTAGAGAGCAATGAACAATTTGATCCAGCGAAAAGGCATAATGCATGGCACCCTTTACATTTTTTGTGAAACTACGAAAGGAATTTTCCTGATATGTAGTGGACCAGAAGAGATCAATGTGGTTATCAGCACCTTGGCAGGTGATGCGATAAGATGGAGCTTAAATTTGGATACGGAACAAATGTCGTTTGGCGAATTTAAACAAAAAATTATAGATGAATATTGGTTAGAGCAAAAACAGGACTACCACTGGAGAGGGAAATGTGATTATCATCAAAATATTAACAACCAGGGTAGGGACAACCATGAGCATAATGAACAAAATGAGTGCGACCATTACTGCATAGATAAGATGAAAAGAGGTGGAGGCAGAGGTTAAGTTAACGTCATTTCGTGGTAAAGGATTTGCACCACAAAATTATCAAAACCGAAATGACGCAGAAAACTAAGGGTCACGTGTTTTATGTGGCACATTCACATAGACAAATATTACGGGCCAAAACTAAAGAAATTATACCAGCTGTAGCAAAGTGAATTTAAGACAGGAGCAAACCGCAGAGCTGCATCACAAGGTGGTGCGCGCAGAATAACAGGGGTGGCCATGAATGAGTCGCCTACGGGAGACTATGCTGCAAACGATAGTGTGCGAAGTAAGCCATAGCGTGCATTGAACTTGGCAAGTTTTGTCTAACAATTCACACTCTTCTTTCCAATTTTTCGTGGCAAGTCGTCCACGTGTTCCCTTCCTACCACGAAATCTAAAACCCTAATGAAGACTGAAACAGAAATATTAAGACCAAAAGGGACAACTATATATTGGTAATATTTCCCCGCAAATATAAACGCAGTATGCGCTCGAAACTCTTTATGCAATGGGATTTGCCAATGCCCCGCTGTAAGGTCTGTTGTTGTTGTGGTCTTCAGCCCTGAGACTGGTTTGATGCAGCTCTCCATGCTACTCTATCCTGCGTAAGGTTCTTCATCTCCCAGTACCTACTGCATCCTACATCCTTCTGAATCTGCTTAGTGTATTCATCTCTTTGTCTCCCTCTACTATTTTTACCCTCCACGCTGCCCTCCAATACTAAATTAGTGATCCCTTTATGCCTCAGAAGATATCCTACCAACTGATCCCTTCTTCTGGCCAAGTTGTGCCACAAACTTCTCTTCTCCCCAATCCTATCCAATACTTCCTCATTAGTTACGTGATCTACCCACCTAATCTTCAGCATTCTTCTGTAGCACCACATTTCGAAAGCTTCTATTCTCTTTTTGTCCAAACTATTTATAGTCCATGTTTCACTTCCATACATGGCTACACTCCATACAAATACTTCAGAAAAGACTTCCTGACACTTAAATCTATACTCGATGTTAACAAATTTCTCTTCTTAAGAAACGCTTTTCCTGCCATTGCCAGTCTACATTTTATATCCTCTCTACTTCGACCATCATCAGTTATTTTGCTCCCCAAATAGCAAAACTCCTTTACTACTTTAAGTGTCTCATTTCCTAATCTAATTCACTCAGCATCACCCGACTTAATTCGACCACTATTTCATTTTCTTTAGTGCTTGCTTAATATACAGATTGAATAACATCGGGGAGAGGCTACAACCCTGTCTTACTCCCTTCTCAACCACTGCTTCCCTTTCATGTCCCTCGACTCTTATAACTGCCATCTGCTTTCTGAACAAATTGTAAATAGCCTTTCGCTCCCTGTATTTTACCCCTGCCACCTTTAGAATTTGAAAGAGAGTATTCCAGTCAACATTGTCAAAAGCTTTCTCTAAATCCCCAAATGCTAGAAACGTAGGTCTAAGGTAGTCAAATACTGAACATTGTGGAACTTTTGCAACAGATCATCAAAAGGTTCTGGACCATCTACTTCTCTTTTAACAACCTTATTTACTGTTTGTGCATCGATTACTGCTCGCATCCCTCCATCATTTTTGTTTATAATAAGGAGTGGCCTATTATACTCACTACTGCTCCTTTCGATAATTCCCCATAAAATCATTTTGTCGATTTCCGCCTGCATGGCTTCTCTCTTAGCTAGAGGAACTGGATAAAGTGTCACGAAAAAAAGTTCATATTCTATAGCATCAATACAGTTCTCAAAATCCTACATTATTTCCGGTTTATCTCAAAACACTTCCTGATTATCAGTCAGAATGATAGCAGATCGTCTTTCTGTTCCAATGAAAGTTCCTGTCTCTCTTTAATAATTTCTTTACAAGTTCCTACTTTTCAGTCATCAATCATAATGCTCTATACATGGTGTATTTCATATAAATTGGACAACTATCATTTCCTGGGTCTAATTCTAGTACCAATGACTCAACTTTGATTTCCTGTGAAATTTCGTTTTCCTCAAATCTAACTTCCAAAATATCATATATATATTTAATTTTGACAATCCCGCTACCGCAATCGATGAATTCCTTTTCCTTATCTAACCAATCGGTACCTAAAATCATTTAAGTATTCAATTCAGGCACGACCAGGAAGTCATGTTCAAATTTTCGTCCATTAATTCCGAAGTCCAGCAACACTTGTCTTCGAATAGGCTTGCTGGATTTGCAAGTTGCTCCTACAGGTTTCACACCATTTACTGACAGAATTGTAAATGTGTTCAAAGAAAGATTGTGAAATAGCGCTAATTTGGGATCCAGTGTCTAAAAGGATTTGCAATTTAATACTGTAAATTTCGACTGGGGTGCTAGTTTGTTTGATTGCTCTACTTACTGAATTTTCTTGTTCCTGCCATAACATATCTTGTTCGACCATCACTCCAAGATATGTTATTTACTGCACAATGACATACATCTGGGGGCTTTTTCGGTTTTATGATTTCTACTTCTTTCACGGCTTTAATCAACTCTTGCCCCGGTATCACACAGTGAAGCAGCTCTCTGTTCTTCGGTACAGTATTTATTGCTGCATTTTGTTTGGAAAAGTCTTCACTTTGCTGACCATATATATCTTCCACTATCCTTGGTTCCCTTTCCCCTATTCCCACGTTTTCTTCATCTTAACTATCACTTATTTCATATTCACTATGTGATTCTAGTATGAATGCTGCTCTTAAACAATGAGCCAGCTCTTCTTTTGTACTTTCGTTAGTTTTCTTATTTTCAAATTTCTGATCCTTTTTCTAAAATTTCTATTTCATTTTTAGTCACAAGGGTTTCTTCAATATCACTTCTGATGACAACTTTAACTTCAGATTTCGTATAATAGCCTTGGATTTCAGTGATTTGCATATACTCGCCTGAATCTATATTCTCATGACCATAAACTAAACTACTGGCCATTAAAATTGGTACACCAAGAAGAAATGCAGATGATAAACGGGTATTCATTGGACAAATATATTAATCGTGTTCGATTACCAGTCAGCACTGAACTCTTCGTCATATTATTTCTAGCTCAAACATGCTCACATGTCGCAGCTGGCGTAACAAACCCATATTCAACGTTCGTTTTCTCTAGATTATAACAGCGATAGGTGCCGGGTTGGAGTCCTGGGAAGGAAAAAATTAGTGTTTCTTCTCGTCATTTCAGTTAAAACAACTAGCTACTGCCGAGAAAATCCGATATGTCACAGTTGATTGTGCTTCGATAACAATCCGATCAGGTTCTGGGTTCGAATCCCTGTCAAATACAAAGCTTTACTTCACGGCATTTCAATTACGTTACTTGTGAAGAAGCAATTTTTGACATCTCTCGTAGTTCGTTAACAGGGACAATAGATGCTTGGTAGGAATTCGCGTCCGTCAAAAATGTTTATATTATGTAATTTAAAGTTCATATTTCCTAACTGATACTGTCTAAAATCTAGGTATATCGCCCTCTGTATGCCTAGTCAGGAATGACTGTTAGTTTCCGTCAGTAACGAAACCTTTGCTTAGTCTGCATGACCTGGGTTTGAATCCATATGCAGAACGAGATTGCTCGTCGTGTCATTTGAAATTCATACATATTCTCAGCTAGAAGTTCGTGAATAACTTAAATTTTTATTGTCATTTTTTGTTAAATAATAAGTAAGGTATGTTACTTTGAAGAGGAATTCATGAATACGACGAAATTACTACGTTCGTTACCTATCTGACGTAATAATGAGAGTGATAATATCTTAGGTATGTCATTTATTGTATTAAATGTGAGCTTACAAGCCTTAAGGACAGTCTTATCTGTGTTAAGGTGTTCCCTGATGTTTCTAGTATCGTGCTAATACTTTACGTCTTGAGTTATTGCGAAACTCATCATTGTTTTCTAGTGGTGATTTGTTGGAACCATTTTCAATAGTCAAACGATTGTACCGAGGAGCGATTAGAGAACCTGCCAGACAGCTGCGTTATAAGGGTTGTATGCGTAACAGGCGAAATACAATTCAGGTCGTTCGGACACTTTTGAGCACGACTGTACATTTCGACGAACTGGGCAATTCCAGCAGCACATTGCGACACGCCACACGTCCAGAATTGTTTCAGAATGGCTTCAGGAACACTCTCCTGAGGTTAAACACGTCCGCTGGGCACCAAACTCCCCAGAGATGAACATTATTCAGCATACCTCGGATTCCATGAAACATGGTCTTCAGAAGCTATCTCCACTCCCTCGTACTCTTACGGATTTATGAACAGCGCTGGAGGATTCATGGGGTCATTTCTCTCCAGTACTACTTCATACATTATCCGGGTCCATGCCATGTCGTGTTGCGGTACTTCAGCGTGCTCGGGGGCCTTCATGGTATCATGCAGGTGTATCAGTTTCTTTAGGTCTTCAGTGTATAATGAGTATCAAAATTTTCGAAAAAGTCCAAAGCCCAAAACAACACTTCAAAATTTTTTACATAGCACCTCACAACAAAAATGTGATCATTTTTCGCTTGTGCCTTTCAGTTAAGAGAACTGCCGTATATTTCAATTAACTTGATAAAATATCTCTTTTTGAAAAGCCTGGCTGTTTCGGCAGACGCCTAATGTTTATTTAGAGATATTCCATCGAGTGCAATATATATATTAAAAACTTTTGTTGTCACCTCGGTTTCCTGTACAGAAAATTGGAACAGAGATCAACAAAAACATCATATCCGCCATTCTTGTTGCTCATGAAAACCACACATTGCATGTTGTGCCAATATACAGCGAGATCTTCAGAGCTGGTGGTCCAGTTTGCTGTACAAACCGATACCTCTGATACCCAGCACGTCCTCTTTTACTGATACATGCCTATATTCGGCGTGGCATACTATCCACAAGTTCATCAAGGCACTGTTGGTCCAGATTGTCCCACTCCTCAACGGCGATTCGGCGTAGATCCCTTAGAGTGGTCGGTACGTCGCGTCGTCCATAAAGAGCCCTTTTCAGTCTATTCCAGGCATGTTTGATTGGGTTCGTGTCTGGAGAACATGTTGGCAACTCTAATCGAGCGATGTCGTTATACTGAAGGATGTCACTCACAATATGTGCAAGATGGGGGCGTAAATTGTCGTCCATGAAGACGAATGCCTCATCAATATGCTGCCTATATGGTCGGACTATCGGTCGGAGGATGGCATTCACGTATCGTACAGCGGTTACGGCGCCTTCCAAGAGCACCAGCAGCGTACGTCAGCCCCACATGATGCTACCCCAAAACAGCAGGGAACCCCCACCTTACTGCAATCGCTGGACAGTGTCACTAAGGCGTGCAGCCTGACCGGGTTGCTTCCAAACATGTCTCCGGCGATTGTCTGGGGTGTCATTTCTTTTAGTAGCAGAACCCCTTTGATTGCCATCCGCGACACCCTTGCGTCACTTCAGTTAAGTGATGGAATCTAACGAACTATCACACCATGTGCTAAACAATACTGATAAATACCTTTTAAGGACATCAGATGTCTTTTACAGTACGCTGGATGCTTTGACTGAAAATAAAGTAAACCTGGATACAAGATCAAGAATGTTACAATTTTAACTTTAGGAATTTTAGGAAAAGACTTGGTTTCTGGGAACCAGTTTTCAAGACTAAATGGCACTCATCTCATGTACGCTACAAGAAGCTTTAAGTTTATTTAATATTCGCAGTCGTTTCCTTTTTCCCTAAAATTAAACTTCAGTTTACGATGGCCGAAACATACCAGCTGCAGCTAACGCCTCGGATCAATACTTGAAATTAAAAGCCATGTTGGGTCAATTCTAGTGTCAGTTTCCACCAGTGGACTTTGAGCAATGACATCATACCTAAGGCAAACGCTCTACATATAGGTGAACATATTCGTAAACAAGCGAATGTAACAAACGATAAAATTATAATCACAGCATACGTGATTAATTAATTATCCACCAATTATATCGAAAAGAACTGAAGGCTACGATAATATAAAGAACAGAAAAAGAGGAATATACAAGCCTGAAATAAATTAATATCGTAATTAATACACGTCAGAAAACCACAGCGAACCTTAAAGTATCTACATTACAGTAAAGCGCGTGGTGAAGTCTTAATACTGTGAATAGCGTTAATTTTTAATAATAGTTATTGAATCTAACGGGACTACAGCGGGAAAGTGATTGCTTGAGGTTGGAAGCAACTAAAATGTAACATGACAACGGTAAAATGAAATAAATAATTTCACATACGAAAAAAGAGAGAACATTAGTGTGAAATGCGTAGAAACCGACACAAAAGCCCTAGTAGAAAATTCAGTTTACAAGTAACGAAATTCATAAGATGTAACAAATACAGGAATCAGTTCACTATTATGTCATACGACTTGTGCACTTGTCATTGCTCTCTGAACTGTTAAAGAAAAGTAAGTAATATTAGAATCGAAAATTTGTAATTAGAATTAACATATGTAGGTCAGTTTTAGTTATCATTTCGAATATTTGTTATTTTTTGTAAATTATTGTTTTTGTATACGCTTTTTTGGGATTTATATGTCGGTTTATCGACATTTCATGCTACTATTTCTCATACGTTATTATTTATTTTATTTCCTCGCTGTTGTGTCACATTTTAGTTACTTCTCGGCCGAAACACCCACCTTCTTGCCATAGTCCCGCTGATTCAGTAACTGTTATAGCAAATTAAAGTTATTTTATGATATTAGGACTTCAACACTCACTGTATTGTAATGGAATGTAAAAGTTCTCTCTGCTTTTCTTACTCGAATAAGTTACGACTACAGTTTATTTCACACATACAGGGGGTTTCAAAAATGACCGCTATATTTGAAACGGCAATAAAAACTAAACGAGCAGCGATAGAAATACACCGTTTGTTGCAATATGCTTGGGACAACAGTACATTTTCAGGCGGACAAACTTTCGAAATTACAGTAGTTACAATTTTCAACAACAGATGGCGCTGCAAGTGATGTGAAAGATATAGAAGACAACGCAGTTTGTGGGTGCGCCATTCTGTACGTCGTCTTTCTGCTGTAAGCGTGTGCTGTTCACAACGTGCAAGTGTGCTGTGGACAACATGGTTTATTTCTTAGAACAGAGGATTTTCCTGGTGTTGGAATTCCACCGCCTAGAACACAGTGTTGTTGCAACAAGACGAAGTTTTCAACGGAGATTTAATGTAACCAAAGGACCGAAAAGCGATACAATAAAGGATCTGTTTGAAAAATTTCAACGGACTGGGCACGTGACGGATAAACGTGCTGGAAAGGTAGGGTGAACGCGTACGGCAACCACAGAGGGCAACGCGCAGCTAGTGCAGCAGGTGATCCAACAGCGGCCCCGGGTTTCCGTTCGCCGTGTTGCAGCTGCGGTCCAAATGACGCCAACGTCCACGTATCGTCTCATGCGCCAGAGTTTACACCTCTATCCATACAAAATTCAAACGCAGCAGCCTCTCAGTGCCGCTACCATTGCTGCACGAGAGACATTCGCTAACGATATAGTGCACAGGATTGATGACGGCGATATGCATGTGGGCAGCATTTGGTTTACTGACGAAGCTTATTTTTACCTGGACGGCTTCGTCAATAAACAGAATTGGCGCATATGGGGAACCAAAAAGCCCCATGTTGCAGTCCCATCGTCCCTGCATCCTCAAAAAGTACTGGTCTGGGCCGCCATTTCTTCCAAAGGACTCATTGGCCCATTTTTCTGATCCGAAACGATTACTACATCACGCTATCTGGACATTCTTCGTGAATTTGTGGCGGTACAAACTGCCTTAGACGACACTGCGAACACCTCGTGGTTTATGCAAGATGGTGCTCGGCCACATCGCACGGCCGACGTCTTTAATTTCCTGAATGAATATTTCGATGATCGTGTGATTGCTTTGGGCTATCCGAAACATACAGGAGGCTGCGTGGATTAGCCTCCCTATTCGCCAGACATGAACCCCTGTGACTTCTTTCTGTGGGGACACTTGAAAGACCAGGTGTACCGCCAGAATCCAGAAACAATTGAACAGCTGAAGCAGTACATTTCATCTGCACGTGAAGCCATTGCGCCAGACACGATGTCAAAGGTTTCGGGTAATTTCATTCACAGACTACGCCATATTATTGCTACGCATGGTGGATATGTGGAAAATATCGTACTATAGAGTTTCCCAGACCGCAGCGCCATCTGTTGTTGACAATTGTAACTACTGTAATTTCGAAAGTTTGTCTACCTGAAAATGTACTGTTGTCCCAAGCATATTGCAACAAACGGTGTATTTCTATCGCTGCTCGTTTAGATTTTATTGCCGTTTCAAATATACCGGTCATTTTTGAAACGCCCTGTATATAATTCTCTTTTTTTCTTATTTATTTTCGTTATGATGAATTCGTTTCGATATAATTCGCGGTTAGGTAAATAACTGCGTGAGCAGTGATTTTAATTTTATAGTATACTACGTTCCTTTGTTTGTAAGTATCATCCTGTGCATTGAGAGACTGTCTCTATGTAGGGCACTTGCTTCTGATATGACGTCATTGCCCAAAGACGACGAGTGGAATCGGACGATAGAGTTTATCTTTGTCGTCCGTAGTTAAATGGAGGTAGCGTGAAGGATGAGTCATTACTGCTTACGCTTGCGCAGAGCACATACCTTTCAGAAGCAGCAGTACTCTGGACAAAGCGTACTCGAGCTGTGGCGAAGCCCATCTCGCTTCAGTTCACTGTAGGGCAGTGCACCGTTAAGTAGTGTCCAGCGTTTGGAGTCCAGTTAGGCAGACAGTCGTGGCACTAGAGCTCAGTTACCGCCGCCGCTCGCGTTGCGTGGCAACGGCCGACAATGCGGATCCCTACTCGACGGCACGGCTGACTGGGCCGCTCCATTCCAGCGGGATGGAACGCCCGCTCCACTAATTGATGCGGCGCGATTGTCGGTCGGACAGAGCGAGCGCCAGGTAGGTGCTCGCGCTTTGAAGCAACCCGATCTGTGGCGCGCGCTGCCGCCCGGCAGATCGGCATTCTGGCGACCGCCACTCGCAAGTAGAAACACGGGCACGTTTGGAGGAGCGTCCAGCCGCTTTGGTACGGCCACCGAGACGATACGAGTGGAATTCTGATGCTAATAGCCTGCGGTGATACAATTAGTGCGACCACCAGATCCTCGAACTCTCCTGTGAAAGAGATTCCGTACCGTGTAGTCTCCAGAACATCTTATTCGATCCTGTTTAACCGTGCGTAACTTGCAACAAAGTCTTGCAATGATTAATGGCGATTAATCATGGAGAAGTGAGCTAACAGAATGGCATATATGGAATGATATTTCCTTGCATGTTCTATGGTCACTAATATTAGCGTTTTAGAAGAACGCAAATCTCCTACAAATTAACACGGATTGCGCAGACAGAGAGCTTGCGATACCCAGAATGCTCTGTTAGTCATTCTACATTTACATTTACATTGATACTCCGCCAGCCATCGTACGGTGCGTTGCGCAGACAGAGAGCTTGCGATACCCATAATGCTCTGTTAGTCAATCTACATTTACATTTACATTGATACTCCGCCAGCCATCGTACGGTGCGTTGCGGAGGATACCCTGCACCACTCCTTGTCATTTCCGTTCCTGCTCTACTTGCAAACAGAGCTGGGTAGAAACAACTGCCCATGTGCCTCCGTGTTACCCCTATCTTATCTTCATAGTCCTTACGTGCAATGTATGTTGGCGTCAGTAGAATCGTTCGGCAGTCAGCTTAAAACGCCGACTCTCCAAATTTTCTCAGTTGTGTTTCTCAAAATGAACGTCGCCTTCCCTCCAGGGATCCCCACTTGGGTTCCCAAAGCATCTCCGTAATACTTACGTGTTGTCCGAGTCTACTGGTAACAAATCGCACCAGCGTCCTGTATGCTGTGTCCTCTACGGGTGAACCACTCGTAACCTAAATTTCTCCCAAGAAACCGAAGTCTACCTTTCGCCTTCCTTATCACTGTTCTCACGAGCTCGTTCCAAAGTGATATCACTTTGCAGCATTCTCCCTCTCTCCAAGAATTAACCCCGACTTGCGGAGTCTGCTGTCGTAGTGAATCGGGTTTGGCGTGCTAATTTGAAGGGATGGCCGGATGCCCTTCCTATCACCACCCCATACCCCCCAGGACGGGTTGTGTGCACCCCAACTGTCTGCCTCTAGTATAATCCATGAAATAGTGTGAATGTGTTTCAAATGTCTGCGAGTAATGTAACTGACGCGTAACGTGGAGACCAGTCTGGTATTCACTTAGTGGAATGTGGAAAACCACCTAAAAACCACATCCAGGCTGGGTGGCACACCGGACCTCGTCGTTAGTCCGATCTGGGGCCGGCGTGCCTACGCGAGGCCAGGAAGCAGCGCGTCAGCGCTCTCGGCTACCCTGGCGGGTATCACTTCGCAACGTTACTCCCGGATATTCAAACGAACTGACTGTGTTAATTAGGGTTCTAGTAATACTGTATCCGAAAATTATAGGTTTGATCTTCCTACTCATCCACATTAACTCACATTTTTCCACATTTACGATTCGCTGCCGTTCATCAATCCAATTAGAAATTTTGTCTAAGTTATCTTGTATCTTTCTACAATCACTCAACTTCGACATCTTACCTTACACCACATCATCATCAGTAAACAAACGCAGATTCCGGTCCAACCTGTCCTCCAAATCACTTGTGTACATAGAGAACAACAGCGGTCCTATCACACTTCTGACGATACCCCTGTGTCTTGTGGAGACTCCCGTTTAGGGCAACATACTGCGTTTAATTATTTAAGAAGTCTTCACTCCATTCAGGTATCTGTGAACTTATTCCATATGCTCGTTAACTTATGCTTTGTTAACAGCCTGCGACGGGGCACCGTGTCAAATGTTTTCCGGAATCTAGAAACATGGAACGTACCTGTTGCCCTTCATCCTTAGTTCTCCGTCTATCATGTGAGAAGAGGAGCACAAGTGATGCTTTCTAAAACCAAGCTGACATCCATTGGATACAAAGCGCCGTAGTAAGGACGCTCAACTTGATTCCGTATTCCTTGACATGCGGAAGGTATTCGATACAGTTCCACAGTGTCGCCCGGAGAACAATAAAGCAGGTGTCCCACTCGGAAGGTGTCCCGGGAAAAGTGTTACAATAGTCTTTACTCGGCGCGAGAGCGATATGGAGATGCTTAATAAATTCTGTGCCGTGAAATTAAAGGTCCGTACAATACACACCAGGGTTATTACTGCATAGTGACTTTGATAATTTTTGTAAAAAGAAAATCACACCCTAGATCCAGAAACGTAACCACATTTATACGAAATTGAGCCTTGAAGACTGAATGTCAATCCATCCTAGCAACAGCTTTGTAGAGTTCAAAACCTCTGGCCTACGTACACTTCTCTGAACTCTTGCTTAACGAAAAGAAAACTGTAAAATTCTTACAACAGGTTACTTGAATAACCCCACAAACAGAAACGGAGGCAACATAGTCCTCTCAGTTACACAATTCAGATCTCTGACACACATAGTTCGCATGCTAATAACTGCTCTCCTACATTAAAATATCATAGATAATTCTTCAGAGAGACTTCTGCCTTAATTCTTATTGCTCTCAAAACTTAATTACCAAAGATCACACTTCTGTAAAACTTAATTTCATGTTATTAAAGGGACATATTTACTGATCACTTAAGAAACCTCACCGAATTAGACAGAGTATAATAATGTCTAGTACATTAATAACTTAACGTAATTTATGATCGCTGGGTCGTGGCTGCCTGTAGAATTCCAAAGCAGTGTCTCTGGCCGAATACGTCTCCAAGCCTTACCTTGAAGTTCCGAACTCGTCAGTCTGCCGATAAGCCTTATAGATCACTTGTAATATCTAACCAGCAGTACTCCTGCCTTTCTTCTCCCAAGGGTCCATACTGAGAGCTGGTACTACTCGTGCAAGAGGACTCATCGCCAACTGAGACATACACCGCACGACAGCTAACTGCGTCTAAGGCACTTTCTTCCGCAACGTCATACCGAAGAACCACTGTTGCGACCTACAATATGGATTGTTTCCACAATTCGATCAACCTAAATAGTGCGTACAGGCTGATCATAAACCAGTCGTCAAATGACTATTCTGAAGAAATGTATACCCCCTCTACGGCAATCTTCTATTACAACTTTGATTTGCAGTACACACAAACTGTATATCTACTCCGCTGTCTTATTTACGGAGATTATGAGGAGCGCGAGGCTTACACTTAAATTCACCACTCCACTCGAAACCCAGTTCGACCGAGGAACCGCAGTGGTTTGCACACTGTACTCGCAGTCGGGAGGACGACGGAACAAAACCGCTTCCGGCCATGCAGATTTACGTTTTCCTTAATTTCACAAAATCTCTCCAGGCAAATTCTGGGATAGTTATTTTGAAAAGCGGACGGCCGATTTCCTTCTCCATTCCTGACACAATGTAGGCTTGGGCTCCGTCCCTAATGACCTCTATGTCGACGAAACGTTAAATCCAATCTTCCTTCCTTCCTTCCGAATGCCAGTAACAACAAACAGGTGGTGACAAAATCTTTCCGTGACACATTGCTCCTTGAAAGACTTCCACATCACAATTTTCGTTATAAGCACACATTCCATTAAAAACTGGGCCACATTCCTTTCGTTTCGTCGTAGAACTAGTGGATAAAGAATTCCGACAGTAGTTCTAAACACAACAAACATTGCAGGCTCCTCACGTAAGGATCGCACCTTTTGTCCACCGTTGCGACTCAGACCTCGGCACACACGTCCTTTGCTCTTGTCACTAAGTGGTCCCACATCCAACACCGCAATCGACTCTCAGAGCTAAGCGATTCTTACTCGCTATCGATTAGGAAACTGATGCCAACCAGCACAACTCCAATCCCATACGCTACAAGAGAGGCGTCTTACATCGGGGAGAGGTATACGCTTGAAAGTTCGAGAGATTACGCTCCTCCAACAACGCACACCTTACGCTAGATTGCTTAATATAAATGTGTCTATGTAGATTTATGATCGTAACAGTGTGAAGAGCCCAGATTTTACTAGAGCAAGCACCTTAACGAGCGTGGCACATAAACTCACTAACAATGTATTAGGCAGCGTCTTAGCTGAAACAGGGGCAATTATGGAGCTCTGTAGACTGTGTAGAATTGATTCCAGGCGGTCATATGTCACGTGACCTCTGATGAGAGTCTTGGCAGCCCTGATGTAGCGGCTATCGACTCAAGCGATGTAAGATGGACCAACATGGATTTTTACTGAATTAAGGGCGAATATAATCATGTTTAGACGATCCCAAGACCACAGCAAGCGTGCATGTGGCTACATAAGTTGATGCATCAATTCGTACTTTTCAAAGTGTGGACGGAGAATTGTGTACTACTTCCATCCATGTAACACAGCGTAAGATCAGAAGGTCCCAACCGACGAGAGACACTTACGAGTGCTACTTTTTTTTTGTCCGCAGCTCGTGGTCGTGCGGTAGCGTTCGCGCTTCCCGCGCCCGGGTTCCCGGGTTCGATTCCCGGCGGGGTCAGGGATTTTCTCAGCCTCGTGATGACTGGGTGTTGTGTGATGTCCTTAGGTTAGTTACGCTTAAGTAGTTCTAAGTTATAGGGGATTGACGACCACAGATGTTAAGGCCCATAGTGCTCAGAGCCATATGAACCATTTTTTGTTACATTTTGACGGTTTCCAATCCAATACAAATTGCTGCTGCTAGAGAATGCTGGACTATGTCGTTCAGTTTCCTAGCAAATTTTGCGAAGCGAACAGCATGGATTGAGCTTAGGCTATTGGAGCTTGCAGCGGAACTAAATAACACAGTCAAGTGGGATGTCTATAGGGAGGTCAGCTGTAAAGCAAAAGGATGACGATGAGACTGAGCTGAGGTCAGGAAACGCAGATCAGCTGGTGAGTGTGAGATGCTGTGTACAGCGCCAGTGAGCCACAGGACCTAACTGACTTCGGCTAGCAGACTGGTATGCAAACCTTAAGATTGGAGTCACCGTGATTTACGATTCTTCTCTGCACCTTAAAAATGTGAGGCATGGTTCTTAATAAGGTGAGTAATCAACACAAATGGGAACACATACTCTGCATCATGTTCCCATAGTGGCCGCAAGATTGGTAAGGAGTTCGCGTCGTAGCGTTCCATTCCCCTACCAGTGCAGTTGACAACCGCTGCATGGTCTTTGTTGCATGTGGCCGTGCTGCAATACGTCTATCCAATGAATTCTCCACGTGCTTGATGGTATTTACCTTCGGGGGACGGATAGTCCAGTCCATTCCTCGAATATCCTGTCATTACAGGATTTCTTCCACCTTCATTGTTTGATGTGGTCGTGCAATGTCATCCATAAAAATGAAGTCAGAGCCGAATGCACGCTAAAAAGACGGACGTGGAGAAGAGGGTACACCCAGAACCCCTATGAGGGTACACCCAGAATCACTACTCACACTGAATCAACTCTGTCCAAGAAGAACACGCTATCCCACTTCTCGTTTGTCCAGTCCGTACGTCTTGGGACCGTCCCAAATGGTCCCGCTGTTGTGCTGGTGTCATCTAAACACAACATACTGGCCGTCGGACAAAGATACCGTAGCCATGCAGTCGTCATAAGGCTGTGGAGCGTGAGATTGCGTGTTTTACAGTTCTGTTAAATGTGGCTGCAATTGGAGTCACTCTTTTAGTTTGGTCTGTTCTTGCAAGTTGCACAACGTTGAGGTCATCTGCTGTTGTATTTGACCATGGTCGACCACCTCTTCTCCTCTTAAATGCAGTACCAGTGGCCTGAAACTTCCCATTGCACATGGAGCGATGCTGTGAGTAGCAGAATACTTCTGTACCCCACTAGTCTCATTTTATTCTTCTTCCAGTTTACCGATGATTCTTATCAGTTTAAGTGATCTAAATGTTGTCTCTGGACCATTTTGTAATGGATAACACCACCACAGTGCTCCGTAACTACACGTCGACTGGCGCACACTGCTTTTTCTCGTTCCTTCAACTGAGTCTTCTTTCGGACCAACCCCATTTGGTGCTATTGTCAGGTTGTTCGCAGGCCGTGTGACGTTCGGCTTTCTGTGCCAGAGTGGGAGGTCTCTGAAAACGTGCTCCGGGACTTTCATTCATTTCATTAGTTGTTAATAGATTATGTTACATTATCTATCTTAGCCTTAAGTTTTGCACGGCAGTGTGGCTGTAGAACAACCAGTGACTGATGGGCACTGTATCTGAAACTGACTTGCTGACCTGCCACTACGACAATATAAAAATGTTCTGTAACAAAACCAGTCATCGCAACAGAAGGAGCGCCTCATGTCTACACATACTTATATTTCTCTAATTCAGTTGCCGTGGGCTGTCGACTTGTCACTAAGTGAAACCGTCACTAATTTGTTCTACTTTACTTCCTGTTTTACTATACGATCAACAATAGTATCGTTAACTGCCAATCAGTCTGTGATCTTTGTGGCGTTACTCTGACCTATGAGCTGCTCAAGTCTTACATTCTTCCAGTGTGGGCAAATTGTCCCTACCAGCTTAAATGAAGCAACAGTGACAAAAGACTGTGTTTACCAGTGTATATCTGCAGCAGTTTTCTTTAGTATCGTGTTAGAAACAAGAAGTAAGAGGACAAGTCGGCAGTTAAACACAACAGCAAAATTAAAAGTAAAGTTAAACATATAAACGGAAGGACGATGAAAAAGGCTTTTACGTAAGCTACGACCAAAGGCCTCTCAGCTTATTATGTGTGTGAAGTTCGCGGTGTTCATAAAATAGACACGTATTCATGAAGAACCCTGTATCCTTACCTAATGTAGTCCAAGAACCAGGTGATTACCCAAATGAAACTTCAGAATTCCATTAAACAAATAACGTTGACTCTTGACAAACTGAACACGTATCGTCATTCTATGAGTCTGTAATTGATACTATCCACTACCACAGTACTTCTTTACACGTGTAAAACGAAATGTGCAACCTAACAGGTTTTCTATAATTTTGGAGTGTTAGAGATTCTGTAACAGGTATGGCCGTCATGTAGTAGGTTTCAGGGCTGTTATGACCACTACGACAAGATAGGTAGCTTACAAGAGCTGTGGAAGCACATCAGATGTTCATCTCCTTTCAGTGTTTCAGTGGCGCATGTATCGTTCCAAGCAGTGAGTTTTTTTCCCCTTTGCGATGAAAATACCTCTATTAACACGAGTGTAAATGTAATCTGCTTTAATGAAGTTGGGAATGGAGTTACACTTCTCTTCAGACAAGTATAGTTGTTTTATTGCAATGTTATCAAACTGTTGTCGCATAACCTATTGAACATTGGATCTTGTCGTAATGAGATAGCTTGCATACCTTACTGAAGCAGATATCCGCTTGGTGTGTGCAACCTAATTGCATAGGCATCTATGAAGAGGCGAGGAGAATAGGTGATTCTTGAAGAGCAGCATCATTCTGTATGACTGACTGAACTGATCTTGTATCATTAGCAAAGAAAGCCTGCGAAAGACTGGAACCAAGAGCAAACTACATAAGTTATATCACCCAAGGGCATATAGCTCGACTATACAGTAGACTTAATGACATTCACTGGGTAAAATATTCCCAAGATCAAATAATACCCCGTTTGGATCTCCAGTTTGGACCTGCACGCGAAGACGTTTTCATCAGGAATAACCAAACTGACGTTCTAGTGCCCGAAAAAAGCGATGTTAGAGCCCTTAATCCGCAAGGCACGTAAAATCTTTAAAAAGAGATAGGGAGAAGTTGAAATTAGATATAGTGGGAATTGATGGAGTGAGGTAGCGGTTTAAATAGGCCTTTTGGTCTGTTGAGGTATGGTTTGCCAACACGAAATCTTGTAATTTTAACGCAGGTCTATTAATTAATAAGAAAATAGGAATTCGGGAGGGTACTCTTCGCAGCGTAGTGAATACAATATCATAGTCTAATTATGTTCAAAATTAACACATAGCACAGTAGTAAACGTTCATACGCCTACTCGCCCTGTAGATGATGAAAAGAATGAAAGAATGCATGATTAAATAAAACAAGTTATTCAAATAGTTGACGGAGACGAGAATTTAACTACAATAGAGGAATGGCGTGAGCTCGTAGGAAAAGAAAGAGCAGGGTAAACAACATTAGAACACGGGCTGGAAGAGAAACTGGCTAGTAACAGTTTGCACAGAGCATAATTTAACCATTGCCCTCACTTGCTTTAGGAATCATGTACGAAGGTAGCATACGTGGAAGAGTCCTAGGGACATTGGAACGTTTCAGACTGGTTATACACTGATAAGACAGAGTTTTCGAAACGAGGTTTTAAATCGCAAAACATTCCCAAGGGCTTATGTGGACTATGACCGTAGTCTATTAGTTATGATCTGCAGATAAAAACTGTAGAAACATAGAAAACGTGGGAGATAAGCACAGAGGAAGTTTTAAGTAGCCGATGTTGTTGGGAGGTTTGAAGGGAACATTAGGGAACACTTTATTGAAATAACGGAAAGGCATACCATTTAAGACCAATGTCAAGAAGGGGAATTACTGAAGGAAGAAGATAAGGTCCAGTTGCAATACTCAACAACATATTTGATACTTAATTTATTTCACAAGAAAAGAAAACATACAAATGTAACAAATGTTGCTGGATAAAGGGAATACGGACGTCTATAACTTTAGACTGCTGGATCCGGCAGATTGACAAAGCAGGAATGGCTAGATGAGAAGTGCATGAATCACAACGAGACAGAGAGACGCCACCTATAGAAAAGATAAGGGGATCTTTGATTAAAAGGGGAGCAACTGTATAAGAATCCATGAGACTAGACACCATTGTGCAAAGAATGGATGGCTGGAATAAATTAATAGAACGGAATGAATTTCAAGACAATATTGTAGAAACGGAAGATGTGATGGGAGACATAGCATAGAGAAAAGCATTTGACAGAGCACTGAAACACCTGGGTCTAACCAACGCCCTTGTAATAGATGACATTCCCCCAGAACAATGGAGACTTTTGGGAGACCCAGTCGTGATTAACTATTCCATCTAGTCTGCAAGGGACATGAGCCCGACAGAATACCGTTAGGCACAAAGAATAATGTGTAAAGTATAATCCCCAACAAAGCAGATGCTGATCGGTGTATTACAGAACAACCAGTTTATAAAGTCTCGGCTGCTACTACAGACACAAATTATAAGAGAGGAAAGAATGCTACATATCGAAACCGGTGAAAATCAGATCAGGATATGGAAGTACATGTAGGTATGGACATACGAGGCAACAATGACTGAACGACTTCTGCAGATAGAGAAAGCTTTGACAATATTAACTGGACCACGTTGTCGGAAATTCTGGAGGATGTTGGGATACCAGTACATATAGGGATCGAAGGCTTATCTACAAATCGTATAGAGGCCATACGGCCGTTAAAAGAGTCGGAAGTAATGGAACAGAAGCAGAAGTTGAAAAGAGATCGAGGAAGGTGGGTAGCCTATCACCAATGGTATTCGATCTGGTCAATGAACAGAAGTGGAGGAAACCATGGACGAACATGGAAGGAGAATTAAGCTCAGGGAACAGAAATTTAAACATAGCAGGTTGGCGATGACACTCTATTCCTGTCTGGTGCTGTAAAAGACTTGAGAGATCAGCTAAACAGACTGCGTAGTGTTTTGAAAATAGATTGTGAAGTGCCCCGGCTAGGGGAGCTTCCCAAGTAAGTAAATGATTACACTCACAAAATAATTTATTGACACAAACGTTAAGTTCTGAGGCCCGTTAGCAGTTGAAAGCAAATAAGAAAAGTCTTTCTTGAAAATAAAGGACTAACTTGTTTGACACCTTAAAGTTCTTAGGAAAAAACATAAGTAAATCTTTGCGTGAAGCTATGTTATGAAAAGTTCTCTTGAAAACGAAAAAGACTATCTTCTTACAAGAGAATCTCCCCAACGTGCCCCTCTCGGATTCAGTGGTAAGATGTTCCAGTGGACAGCCCGTCAAAAACTTAAACCCAGATCAAGCACCAAAAAAGGAAGAAGGTGTACTGGACTGTGAAAAAAGGCAAAATAGAAACAATGAATGATCCCCAAATAATATAGTCCTGCCCGTGAGCGAAATGGTGTTGCGGTTAAGTTGTTACTGTGTTAGACTACAAAACGAGAGAGCTGTGTTCCAATCTTTCTCGTGCCATGTCTTTTTTATTTATTTATTTATTTTTTCGCTGTTCGCTTTATCAAATTTTTATCAGTCCATTTGCAACAGTGAGGTGTAAAGTGGGGACCTATAATGACAGTTTATTCTGCACAACTACTCTATTAGCAGCTGAAAGGAAGTGGCTTTCGAATCAGAACCTAAACGTTTGATGGCAAGGCAAAAAGTCAACAAAATCCTCCACAGGAAAGACACTTCTGATGTGTCATATAAGGCATTAGTGACAGTGCCTGTGTCATATGATAGTAATCTCTTATCGACGCACCAAATTTGTACGAGTGGTGAGTGAGTGAGATATGCCTACTTGCCCGATATAGATGTTCGTGAGAATGTGAGTGTGAATACTCCCAAGGAAATGATGGAAACATAATACTTTGTCAAATAAGCTGCAACAAATGAAAGAGTACGTTTTGACTCTTGAATTCCTTTGTTGTAACATAGTTCACACCCCTTTTTTTCATTTACGTGAGGCGTCTATTTGTTTCTCACCCACTTTTAATATTCGTCAAATTTACTTGTGACGATAATTTATTCTCACCACATGAATCATATTCTATAACCGATGCCTAATATGACAACTGCCAAGACTGCAGAAGGAGACCAAACCTTTTCCAGACCGGATGAGTAGTTCATTATGTTGTGAAGAAAAAAAAACACGCCTCGGATACTTGACAGCCCAACTCCATGACCACTGCCCTACTACGGCTTCCCTGTTTCATTCTGCTCATTATTACAGTTCTTTCCCCTGCATCTTCAACTTTTCTATTTTGCTTATTATTACAGTCCAGTACACCACCTTATTTTCATGCTTGATTTATGTTCGGCTTTTGACAGAATATCCACTGGGCCATCTTACCACTAAGTCTGAGCGAGATGCGTTAGACATTATCAGGAGGCAGAAAATTAAAGTTACGTCTCATGAGCAGTACAGGGTATTCCAGCATAGAAGTCCATAGCCGGAGCAGTGAATCGCAATACACGGTGCTCCCGGGTGGGAAGGGCGACGTCGAGTCCAGGCAGCGTCGTGGTGCTGGTGACCATCGTATTTTGTTGACTGAGACGGAACTGCCTGCTGCTCGCCGGTCAAGGGCAGCTATAACCTCGTGGCGGATGACTGACTATTGGTGAAGCGATGTTGGCTCGGATTGGCTGAGGAACGTGACGTGGCAGATGCACCAAAAGGTCCGTCGATGTGACGGCCTCTACTGCTGTTGTACGCGCCCTCTGAACTAGGCTGCTTCCTGCAGGCCCGGCGTCGTTCGGCTGACTTCAGCCGGTGCGCCTGCAGAGCCGAAGCGATGACCCGCATAGCGGTGCTACGTTGCGGGTTCGTGGTATTGCAGGAGACTCTGGAAATGCAACATTGCAAGCTGAATATCAACGAATATGAAACAAGGATAATGAAATGTAGTCAAGCGACGCTTATCACATGAAATAAGGGACTTAGATAGTGAAAGCAGTAGATGAATTTCGTTACTTGGGGAACAGTGACGACAGTCAAAGAAGGGAGACCACAAAATGCAAGCTAGAAACAGATAGAAAAATATTTCTGAAAAATGGACGTATGTTAACACCATGTATTTCTCTAGAGTGTAGCCCTCTACCGAAGTGAAACTTGGGTATCAAGCAGTTCGGATCAACAAAGTCTCACTTCAGCAAAAGTTGCAGAAAATATTGTGGTCCCTGTTTTTTTTATGCTTGCTGCTTTCAGAATTTCGATGAGTGTATTCCAGTCAACATTCTCAAAAACTGTCACTAAAGCAAAAAAAGAATGCTATGTACCTTCTAAGACAGGGATGACCAAGAATTCTGATCGTGAGTCGTAACATGGCGTGAGTGCATGGCGCTCGGTCTGGCTGCGCATTCCTGCCGTGGGCACCACACACTGCACATGAGGAGGAATAAGAGGAAAATGTGGACGCACCGCTTTTAAATCGCTTCCACATTTCACAGTTTTCAAGGATACAGATCACAAGCAACAATTTTTCAGTGCAATTTAGTTATATTGGACGCATGAAGATATAACATAATCTTTATCTTTTACAAATTGTCGACATATGTACCGACGCACGTAATTTCACACATCATTACAGTCATGTAGCCAGGTAATAGTGACTTATTTTGTTCGACTGTTGAAAAAGGTTCACATATGTTGATCGGAATACTGTAGCGCTTTAGCAGCCTCCTTATCGAAACGTGGTGGCTCTAACTGAGGAAAACAATGGAGACGTGATAAACAGTTTTGAAGTCAGTCAGTCACATCTCTTCAGTTCAAAGTGGCAATTTCAACTGAAATGGCAAATGGTCTCAAAAACAGCTCGAAAACAATTGCTACAAAGAAACAATTACTTCTTCAAACCTCACGTTTATTCTTATCTCCAGTGAACAAAAGCCGGCCGAGGTGGCCGAGCGGTTCTAGGCGCTTCAGCCTGGAATCGCGCGACCGCTACTGTCGCAGGTTCGAATCCTGCCTCTGTCATGGGTGTGTGTGTTATCCTTAGGTTAGTTAGGTTTAAGTAGTTCTAAGTTCTAGGGGACTGATGACGTCAGATATTGAGTCCCGTAGTGCTTGAACCAGTGAACAAATGGAAGTGGACTGTGTTTGTTAGAACTGCTCCCTTTTCTTTTTAAATGCATCCCCGTCAACTCAGAAGTAAATTGTTTCTCACCATGCAGTGGCCTAATGTGTGCAGTGTGCTGTCAATTCCACATAAAATGCGAGACTGTCAATCCATTTCACATGTTCTAAATTTTAAATCTGCTTTCCTTTTTCATTCATAAATTCAACAATAGCAGATTTTAAACTGAAAAAAAATTGTTCCAGTCATGCTCCTTGGCTTAACTAACGAATTTAACAACAATTTATAATGTCTCAATACTCTCCGTACAGTTCCACCTAAAACTGTTGCAACAAAACGTACGACTTGAGAACTTTACTATTCCCCATACCTATTCCTACACGTGCTCCATGCTTACTAGTTTAGCACAAAGTGATTCCTCATGTACAGAATTATTAATTCTGCCAGCCTATCACTCTTTAAAAGTCAACTAAGCCTTTAAATGTTTGCCTCACTGTCTTGTAATGTCATCAGTGCCCGTAAATTACGGGATTCTCATCCCTCTTATACGTCATTATCTTTCAGTTTTAAGGTCCTCTGACAATAGATTGCCTCCTTGTGTGAAAACAGCCACTGGACCTGTGAATGTCGTTCATACCGCGAACAAACAGCGTGGGGTAGACAGCAGTGACGCCACTATCCTGCCAGGATGGAGACAGTTCTGCCCACTGAAAAATGTCGCACCGCAGTGCTAAGTGAAATGTCGTGCTGCACCGGGAGCATCCGACAGGGGCCGAGCAGAGCCGAGGAAGCCCGAACTTCGGCCCGCACGTTCGTATCGTCTGCATTTTGGCACGACGTGGCCAGTGCTGTTCTAACTGTAAGATACCGTCTCGCGCGTTTAAAAATTTGTCTGGAATCCGAACTGCGATGTGATCTTCCCCGACGGTAGTTTCTACCAGTGCTTCCCTTGTTCTGCGAATAAATGGTATCTTTTTTTAGCAGCCATAACTTACTTCATATATAGTGATAGAAGCCAAAGCGATCCCATAAACACGTGGTCACAAAAGCTATGCTCTCATGAAACACATCTTTGTCGTACTCAAGTAATTCGGTACGAGCTTTATTGTAAAATGTTTTGGTTTCCATTTGAAGTTTACAAAACTGATCTGATGGCAGTTTCCAAAACTCTCGCCATGTTGATAACATAGCCTCATACGTTTGCCCAGTCTCCTGCCTGAAATTCCTTATCTTTACATTTGTGTTTATCCCGTTTTCGATACTCCAGTTTGTTTAGACGACTGCAGACCACCCTGTAAATTAAGCAATGTAAAAGACAAAAAGCAAAGACTAGGGAAGGGAATTAATTGATGTTCAGGGAAGAAAATTAAAGCACTGAATTTACATGGTTTCGTTTTCAGAAATTATCAATAATCGCCTCACCACCTTTTTTTTCTAAAGAACAAAACACCCATGCAGGAAACACCTTCAAACACCTGCTTACTTTACAGACGAGTTAACGTGTTGCATGTTTGAAGCCAAGTATTTAAGTGAAAAAAAAACTTAGAGAAGATCTGAAATTATGTTTAAATGTTGCTGTAAGCTAAGTGCTCTCGTAATCAAACACTGAACTGGTATATTCTCGGCAATTTGTGCACCTTTTGAAGTAAAAGTTAATTTTTCACGCGTCCCAGTGTTTATGACGTGATGTCTCCTGGACCACGTGTCGTACAGTGAGATATGTGCAGGCATATTCATCCCAAACGTTTTGCGAGTAGCGTTAGTACTAAAGGAGTAATACATTAGAACGTCATACCTGATTATGAAGCTTTACTGCATGACCAGCCAGAAGATATCAACCGATAATCTCTCTTACTTCCATTATTTTTACGGGGAGGTGTAACAGAGAAAATGCTTCCTGAAAGATTGAAGTTATATGTAAAGTTTATTGGACGTCGCTAAATGCTTTCTTTCACAAATATTGGATATATATAAGCTGGGTAATTTCCGCATTGTCGGTAACATTGCCGCAAGATATACCTACAGTTTCTAACTGTCATACTTTTAGTACCGCTTTAAATCTCTAAGGCCAGATTATATCTCGTAATGAGTTGATTATTATAGAATTTGAAAGTTTTAAGTTTGGTCAGTAACTGCAGTACCGAAAATCAAATTTTTGATTACCTTAAGACGTTAGATAGGTAATCCGTGACTGGGATCATGCACTGCGCAGCGGGTTAGCAATTCAGTAACCTAGATAATTAACTTCACCGACATGTTTTGGAGGTCAGAAGCACTTCTTACTGACAGTGACGATACAGATTTTGTAAGGGATAGCTGTCATGCAATAATTCTCAAAAAGCTTATTTGAGAGCACTGCTCACCTCAGTTCTGACAATTTATTTTAAGAAATCTACTTTGATGCAACTGATGTATTTCAAATGAAGCTCGATATCAAAATATGTCAGTTCTAATAACTAGTATTCGTGGAAGACAACATTTAGTTACTCATAATTTATTTAGACATCTATAATTCTTGTAATACGTTATCTATTCAAAATCTGGTTTCAGTTTCATGAACCGCCGACGAAGCAGTACGGATTTCTGTACATTCGGATAGATTATTGTTTGATTTTTATTTTGACATTATAGCGATAGCTGTTGCGTCTGTTGGTCCGCAGCACGTGGTCGTGCGGTAGCGTTCTCGATTCCCGTGCCTGGGTTCCCGGGTTCGGTTCCCGGCGGGGTCAGGGATTTTCTCTGCCTCGAGACGACTGGGTGTTGTGTGCTGTCCATAGGTTAGTTAGGTTTAAGTAGTTCTAAGTTCTAGGGGACTGATGACCATAGATGTTCAGTCCCATAGTGCTCAAAGCCAATTTAACCATTTTTTGCGTCTGTTGCTCGGTGCCGGCACTATCAAAATTGACATTGGTCTCATCCTTAAATTTCGTAATGTGAAATTTAGGCGAGAGACTAATATAAGTTTTAATAGCTCCCATACCCAGCAAGAGACGGCTATACTTTGCTCTAAGCTTTTTGTGCTTGTAGCTCTGACTCCAACCTTTTGACCAAGATTAAATCAGTCTGTCATTAACACGAATTACTTGCGATCGAACTGTTTGTGAGACATTTCTAGTGTCATTTTTAGGCACTAAATTATTTGTGTAATTGGTTATCAGCACAGCTTCAAATTATATTTAACTTAATTTGATTCTTAACTAATAAAATTTGTTTGACGCCATAGAAATGAAGCCAGAATCCACTAGAACAGAAGGAGGGTGTGGCAGCCGTGGGGACTTTCTTGGAACGATTTGGATGTCTTTAAAAAGCAACCACCTTGACAGCTACGTCAGTTGAAGGTTTCGAGATGTAACTGTATTGTTCCTACATGAAATGTATTTGCAGTTTTTTTTTTAATTTGAAAGTCACATGGAGGTCCTAGGAAACACTGTATCGTTCTTCTTAATTTATGTATGGGAAATGTTACCGAATGTAGAGAAAATTTGGAGAATGGGTAAGCTGCCACATTTGTTGAAAACTGTTTTAATTTCCAGAACACCGGTATTAATAAATTCTGCACAGAGCAGCAGTTAGAAGCTTGCGCAAAAGAAGTAGTATTCCATAATAAGTCTCTTATAATAGTAAGCATATACAGAGAACCTCCAGGAATATTTAGCTCCTTCGTAAAAGTGTCTGAAAGTTCTGTTGTCCCATCTATCATTAAAAGACGAGGAAACAGTGGTTGCTGGTGATTTTAATGTAGATTTATTGAAGATAGGCGCGGAAAAAACGGGCTAACCTTCAAATGTAAGAACTTAGCTATAGGTGTTTCGTCTGTTTCGGGGTATGGCTACTATCAGAATTGACATTGGTCTCACCCTTACATACCCTAATGTAATATTTAGAGGTTAAACTAATGTCAATTTTGATAGTTCCTGTACCCAGCAACAGATGGCAATACTTACCTCTAAGCTTTCACATTTGTGGGTTAGCCCGTTTTTCCGCACATATCTTCTATTGAAAATCTCTGTCAGTGAACGATTATTGCAAGCAGTAAAACTGTCATTCGCTTTAATTCCTATTGTGAATTTTTCAACTAGTGTTTGTTAATGCTCTGAGACGTCTATTGATAATGTCTTTGTAGACAAATGTAGGGAAAAAATCCAGATTGCAAGACCAATAGTAAATAGCCCATCTGACCATAACATGCAGAATCTTACGTTAAATGTTGAAACTTATAAGCTTATTAAATATAAGTACTGGAGGGTAATAAGCCAGTCAAAAATTGAGGATTTTAGGAAAACGCTCAAAGACATGAACTAGATGTTTATAATTATACTTCTGTTCAAGTGGAAATAAAAAGCGTTCATTAATAAAACTACTTGTTCATTTGAAAATTGTTTTCCGCTAAAGGTAACTCATCTCGAACAAAGGTACAAATCAAACCATGGATTACACGAAGAATAACGTACAATGTGGGACAAAAAATAAACTCTGTGTACTATCTATTAACAGCTCCGATGTTGGCATTGTAATGCATTACAAAGAATACAGCAAAATATTGAAGCAAGTAATCCAGAAACCTAAACACATTTATTATGAGAACAACGTAATTACATCAGGTAACAAAAAACTATGTAGAATACAGTATAGTGAAGACAGAGACAGGTGAGGCCAGAAAGGAATAAGAACAGATACCTCTAAAATTAAGTGCGACGTTTGTAAAAAGTGCATATAGTGTTTAAAAAATTACTTGGTTTCTGTCACTGACAAGTTGGGATTATCAGCTTCAGTAAACAATGTGAGGGAATATCTGGACAAGCCTCTACAAATAACTTCAATAAAGTAACATCCATCATAAAATTCTTGAAATCAAAGTATTCTAGTGGTTTTCGTAACCTATCAATGAAGTTAATCAAAGTGCGTTCATGTGAGTTGAGTTCTATCTTAAGTTATTTATGTAAGCAATCCATTATCAGTGAAGAATTTACAGACCGCTGAAGTTAAGCCTATCTACAAGAAGGTGGATGAAGACGTACCGTCAAAATATCGACCAATATCACCTATGCCAGTTTTTCAAGAATATTTGAAAAAGCTGTGTTGAAGCATCTTCTTAAGCATTTTACTGCAAACAGTATACTGTCCAAGTTACAATCTGGCTTCCTTAAGCGTTGAAATATTGACACGGCTATTTACATGTACAGCGAGAACTTTCTTCTGTCTGCATCTACACACATGCTCCGCAAGCCTTCGTAGTGTGCGTGGCGGAGAGTACCATGTAGCACTACTAGGCGTCTCCTTTTCTGCAGCACTCGCTGACACAACAAGGGAGAAACGACTGTCTATATGCCTCCGTATGAGTCCTAATTTCTCATCTCTTTTTCATAGTCCCTACGTGAAATGTATGTTGACGGCAGTAGAGTCGTTCTTTAGTCAGCTTCAAATGCCGGTTCTGTAAACTATCTCAGTAGTGCTCTTTGAAAAGAATGTCTCCTTCACTCCTGGGATTTCCACTTGAGTTCCGGAAGCATATCTGTAACACTTGCATGCTGATAGAACCTACGGGCTATAAATGTATCAGCTCACCTCTGAACTTCATTCATTAGATAACAAATTTGAGACCACCAGAATTTTCTGTGACCTGTCAAAAGCCTCTGACCGTGTGAATCATGACATTCCCATAAGTAAATTAGGTTTTCTGTTTTCACTGGATGTGCTGCAAAATGGATCTAGTCTTATTAAATCTTTGAAAAATAAGTGTTCTGTTGGAGTAGAGGACATCTCTAACAAGTTATTAAAACAATGTGGAGCAGTTACAGCTGATGTTTTGAGACACATATGAAATGCATCACTCACTCAGGCTATTCTTCCAGACAGATTCAAATATAGCATTGTCAGGCTTCTCTACAAAAAGGGGGAACCACAGTTGTCAATAATTACTGGCCAGTATCATTGCTTACAGCATTTTCCAAAATGTTTGGGAAAGTAGTGTACTCAAGAGTGGTTAGCCATCTCAACATTAATGGGATACTTAGTAAATCACAGTTCGGATTTCAGAAATGCTGTTCCACTGAGACAGCAATATACAATTTCACTGTCCACATAATAGAGTCTTTAAATACTAAAATGTCACCAGGATGAACATTCTGTGACTTATCCATTGCATTTGATTGTGTGAACCATGACATTATGTTAGAGAAATTTCAATTCTATGGTATAAATGGAACAGCATATGAGTGGTTTAAGTTACATCTACAGAACAGGAAGCAAAAAGTATCTTTATATACTTAAAGTGATTCAAAGGAGTTTGCCACTTAATCTAACTGGAGTGAAATTACATTAGGTTGTTCCACACAGTTTGATCATGGGTCCCCTCATGTTCTTGATATGTGTGAATGACCACCCTTCTCATGAGAAACAAGATGCTGAACTGACACTCTTTGGTGATGATTCAAGAATTATTATTAATCCAGTAAAAGAAAGTCCAACAGATAATCATACAAATAAGGCCTTTGGAAAAGTTATTAATTGATTTTCTGCGGATAGGCTTGTTCTGAACTTTGAAAAACACAGTACATCCAATTTTCTACTGTAAAAAGTATAATTCCTTCAATAAACATAAAACATTAAAAGAAGTCAGTAACAAGGTTAGTGCATACTAAGTTTTTTGGGTGTACATATAGATGAGAATCTTAATTGGAAAATTCATGTTTTGGATCTCCTAAAGCAACTAGGTTCAGCAACTTTTGCAAACAGAATAATTTCCAACTTTGAGGATGTAGAAATTAGTAAGCTAACATCTGATGTCATACGGAATAATATCCTGGGGCAATTCAACACTTAGGCAACATATATTCACTGCTCAAAACAAAGTAGTTAGAATAATGTGTGGGGTTCATAGTCACACATCTTGTAGGCATCCGTTTAAAAGGTTAGGAATTCTTACAACTGCTACACAGTACAGTTACTCAGTAATGAAATTTTTTCTCAACAACATGGACAAATATAAAATCAACAGCAACATTCATGATTACAATACAAGAAAAAAGGACATACACTATCCTTTACTTAAGCTATTTTTGGCACAGAAAGCGGTAAAATAAACTTTTTGATAAATTACCAGATGAAATAAAATATCTGACAGACTTCAGTAATGGTTTGAAAAACAAATTGAAATCACATCTCCTTGACAAGTCCTTCTATGCCATAAATAAATTCTTGAATATGAACAAATAAATCTGGAGATATAATATATGCATTTTGTGCCATTTAAGGGAATGGGATAGATAATAGAATTATTTAGGTACAACACTATAATGTAAACAAAAAACTTGTTTCCTGTGCGCATTTCTTGTGCATTTTACACGTTCCACATCATAACGGTTTTCCCGTGCTATTGATCAATGGAACACGTAACTAACTAACTTACCAGACTGACTGGAAACAAAGGGTGCCATCGCGAAATACCTGTGGCATAAGCAGGTTCACATCTGATTAGAAATTATTTACGTGTGGTGTCTTTCAAGGTTCCATATTGGAACTACCGTTTTTTCTTGTATTGTTTATTGTATTGCCAGATGCTAAGTTCGTTTTGTTTACAGATGACACAAACATTGCACTAAAAAGCACGTCAGGCATATACAGATTTAGAATTGGCTGCAAATCAAATTTCCCGTGACATTAATAAATAGTTCACAGCTGTTTCACTGTCATCCAACTTTCAAATGACCTACCCATTTTGGCCCCTGTAAGACATTTTCTTCCAGCATGTGTATAAAATATGAAGACATGCAGATTGAAATGGTTGACAGAGCTAAAAATCTGGGATACTACTCGATAATAAATTCATTTGGAAGAACATACAACAGAATTGCTGAAGTCCCTTAACATGTCTGTATTTTCGATGCGTAAGATGTCTGATGTAGGAGATATAAAAATAGTTGCATACTTTACTTAGTTCCATTCTATTATGTCATATGGGATGATATTCTGGGAAAAATTAACAAACTGAGCAGAGGTTTTTAGAGTGCAATAGCACATAATAAGACTTATTTGTGATGTAAATTCAAGAACATCATGTAGAAGGTTGATCAGTAAACTGCGTATTCTATTCACTGCTCCTTGGTGTATTTATTCCTTAACGACATTCTGTACAAATAATGTCTCTGATTCCAATAGCTCGGTACATAGCATCAACGCTGGGAGGAAGAACAATCTACATTCTAGTATCTCTTGACCCGTGCTCGCCGAAGGAAGTGATCAGTTTGACAACCATGCTATTGTTTTCGGTTTGAAGTAAATGTATATCTCGAGATGGTACATTTCGCCCACTAGTGCTAAATAATTATTCTGTGAAGTCGCGCTACTCCATGGCGAGAGATGAAAAGTAAGAAAATCGGAATGTGACTGCACTTTGTTACGAGACACGATAAAGAGAGGACGTGTAGGAAGGGTGTACAATGAAAAAGTCATTGTTAGCCACCATATTATATCACTTATGTTATTGAGATTCACAAGCAGTATGTAATGTTAATGTGCAGTTCAATAACGGCCAAAACACAGTATGTTACATTTTAAAGGTAATTGCGCGTATTTAATTTTTATCAAAGGATTCTGTAAGGACCTATTATGCACTACAAGCTTGTATACGACTTCGAACATTTGGTGGTCGTTGTTTGCGGTATAACCTGCTTCTGTCACATGGTCAAAGCATAGAGACATTTTTCTCTGACAATAAGAACTCAATTCACTCGCAGACAATCATCGAATGACCAAATTCGAATGGCAGCGTTCCAATTCGAGAAGATCCCATAGAAGTTTTCTTTCTCTTACATTTCAAGAAATCTACAGGCAACCGTCGGAGTTAGCAGCTGTTTCTCCACCACGAGAGTAACTTGTCTATGTGTACGAAATTAGGTACACTGTGGGGATCGTCAACGCTGATAGAGACAGTGTTCTTCACAGACATACAGAGACACTACACACACTAGTTCAGTAATGAGTTTAATATTAACTACTTGGTAAAACATTATTTTCTTCCTTTTGATCACAGAAAAACTATAGCAAAAATGGCTAAAACGTAACAGGACCTAAAAGAAGTGAAACATAGACACTGCCAAGCATTTCATGGACAAAAACAAATTAACGATCATTTAGTTATACCTATTTATTGTATGGATTGTGATTTATTGTGATAATTGTGTTTTTTATGTTATGTATGTGTATGTGTACTAATGTTGTGCTTCGTATAATTTCATGTACGACTGATGGAATCATTCTATGTGAGCTACATCCGACAACAGGCAGCCACGACAACGCGGGCCCACCACATATGAACTTCATATGGCTTTGCTCTGCAATTAAGGTAAGCACAAGAACGACGTGCTAACTCATTGCACCCATTAGTCTGGTCTTTGTAGATAACGACTAAGTTAGGAATAATTGTAAGTTCAGTTATTATATATATATATAATGTATGTTCACAACTGTGGAGTGATGTAGTGGGATATAGAACCTGATGTGTATTTTCGTGGGGAAAAGCTGGATTGTATCCAGAGTAAACTGATTAAAACAATAGTGAACAACTGAATTCTTAATGTTAAAACCAGATCAGAATTTAAAATGCAGAGGGAACCGGAAGCGAATGTGCAGCCCAGTGGTGATGAACAAAACCCAGTGCAAACGGTAGAAGCTGGGCAATTAGAATCAAAGATTCTATGGCTGAGCTCTTAAATCAAATGAAACTTTTGGTGAATACCGTAGCTAGTTTAGCTGCAGAACAGTCTCACATGTCTGCTATTCAAATGACTATGTCTGCTACGCAAGCGAATATTTCAACAACAGTTGAAAATTTGCCTTCGGAACGGTCTCGCATATCAGCTACGCATGCGGATATGTCAGTTCACAGGCGGCTATTTCAGCAAATGTAGAAACAATAGCTGTGAAACAGGCAAATCTAGTCGCTAAAGTAACAAATCTGACCACCACTGTGTACAGTTTAGTTGCGGAACAGACAGAGTTAACAAAGAAAGTAAAGGGTATAACAAATAAAGTGAACAAACTGCCCACAAGGGATGATTTTGTTAAAGTATTAGCTGACGTGAATACTTTGACAAGTGAACGGACGGAAATCAGGAAAGAAGTAAATAGTACGCAATAAAACCACGAACAATATCCTATCGTAATAAACAGAGGAAACAGTGAAATGTAAATCGTGCGGGGAGACAACAAACAGAAGAAGTAGAGGTACAAAACATGGTCTCAACGGTAAAGGAATTAGCGTCCGGATGCGAATGGCGGATGGAAAAAACTCAGCAGTTTAAGCAACAATTACACAAATGGGTAGTAGGTAAGGAGTAGCAGGTGATAGCGTCTGTTAAGAAGGTATCAAGAAAGCGGTAGAGAAAATAGTGAGTGAAGGCCTTCCGTTATCTCGCCAAATAGACCAAGAGTTGAAGGAAGTTGGCGAGCAGATTGGAAAAGAGTTCTAAAGATAGAAAGGAGAAGTTACCCAGAATTTGCAAACGTGCACTCAAAGGATAGAGGAAGTGCGGGGGACGGCTACAGAACAACGAAAGGAAGCCAGCCCGGAGTGGAGATCTAGAGGTAGAATGCAGGGCTCTATGTATATCAATGAACAATGGGGTTGAGGAGCAGTACCCAGAAGAACATATATATGGAAATATGTCTCCTATGAGTGATTGTACCAGATCTATCATAGAAGAGAAAATGTTAATGCAAAGGCATTTCCAAATATTTTTTCCGGAAAGAAGACATTAAATCCTGTCGTATTTATCAGACGATTCAGAGGAGTGTTACCACGAGCTTGGTCTGATAGACAGAAAATCGAATATGTGTCAATATATATCCAAGACGATGGTAGTCTGTGGGTGACTGACACAATAGACTAGTGTCACACCTACGAAGGATTTGAGAATTTATTCCTAAATAGCTATTGGTCAAGAGGCATTCAGGAGAGATTGAAGAAGGAAGAACATTACCCGGAACGCTTCTGTTACCGAAGAAGGAACTTAAGGATATATTTCGAAATATATTTGAATAAGGCGAGATTTGGGATCAAGTGTGATATTGATCATCAAAGCTCAGCATCTGATGGAGACCAGGGAGAAATTTCTGCATGTATCAGAAGGTAATCTGGAAGAATTCATGTCCGCAGTAGATTCAATCGATTTTTTATATGTTGAACAAAGTGGAAGAAGTAATTACAATAAATCCTGTTCAAAAACAGTTCAAATGGCTCTGAACACTATGGGACTTAACTTCTTTGGTCATCAGTCCCCTAGAACTTAGAACTACTTAAACCTAACTAACCTAAGGACATCACACACATCCATGCCCGAGGCAGGATTCGAACCTGCGACCGTAGCAGTCGCGCGGTTCCGGACTGCGCCCCTAGAACCGCTAGACCACCGCGGCCGGCAATAAATCCTGTCAGATTTGAAAATAGACAGATAGATTATAACAGTAATGACGGAAGAATGAACGCGAGACAAATGGATAGTTTATATAGAACCATTATGAATAATGGTTACAACAACTATACGGAACAGCAGAATAATGAAAGAAATTATGAGCCGAACAGAAAGGGACAGAGGCGAATTGAAAGGAGGTACAACCCTGTGTATAATTACGGTAGAAATCAAGGACAAAGTAGTCAAACCGTATAAGAGGCGTGGCCAAGGCCAACAAATAATCAAGCCTGACGAGAACAACCACCGGTCATAATCGAAGCAACCGATGACAACAACGGACCAGCTAGACCGAGAAATTTAAACTGAATCCGACCGGATTACGCTCCAGAGGTTCGGTCGATAATAGAGTAATGGGGGGGGGGGGGGGGGGAAGCAATCACCTGTAAACTGTTTTAAATATAACGATAGAATAAGGCTCATTGAGGAGTTAACGGAAGACGTAAATCCAGGGAATCAAGTTTCCAATACAGTGCCACTATCAGCGATCCGTGTCGAAATATTAGACATACCTATCTGAGTAATCTTGGATACCGGAGCTTCCATAAATGTGATTTCCCACATTTTATTTAAACTGTTATTCTAGAAGACAGAGTTACTGACGTAGCCGATCCGAAACTATAAGATCATTGGAGCATTAGGTAACCGCTCGCAACCAGTCCGGATACAAAGTTTGCTAGATGTAAGAATAGGAAATACAACTATAAGATGCGTGTTCCAAGTAATTAAAAAAATAACTTAAGATTGTATCATCGGATTAGAGATTATGAGGGAGAAGGACTTAAAAATAAACTTCTCCTCTGGTAAAATCAGTCTTTGTGATAATGGGGAAATGGCACTAGTTGATCCGATCACGGAAGAAAGGAGCAATGGAAATTACTGTCCTGGGCATGGTATTAAGCTCATCACAAAAGAAAGGAGATGTAAATGTACAGAAGAGGTAAAGGAATGCAAGATACTCGGGACAGCAGAATAATTGGAAGGAAAGGCAAAGAAACCTGATGGATTGGAAACGAAGGAAATGATCGGTTCGTAGATCTTTTGGAGAAATATGTCCAGGTTTTTAAAGGAAGGCCAAGAATTATTAATGGATGTAAGTGCCGTTTGGAGGTGTTTCCTCGTAAGACGTATTGTAATAAATCATATCCAATTCTGTGGATATTGAAGAATACAGTGAGTGAAGAAATAAACAGGATGATATAGTGGGAAATGAGAGTCCGCTGTTAATTGTACCTACAACAGAGAAACTGATGTTTGTAAACGAAGAAAGGAGTGAGTGGTTAAACAGTCTACCAAAGGTGCCACATGATAAGCCGACTTCGGAAGAAAAGAATAAATTAGATTTAGTGAATACGGGCGAAAAGGCAAGAAAGAGAAAGGTAAAATATGATAATAAGTTAAAGAAAGTACAATTTTTTGCTGTAGAGGATAGAGTGTTGTTGCGCACTCATCCACAGGCATCTGTATTGAAGAAGAGGAACAAGAAATGGCAGTTATTATTGTCCCACCGTTTGAAATAATAAGGATTCCACGTCCTGGGTCATATCTGTTGGCCTTCCTAGTGACGGGAAAGGTGAAGGGACTCTATCCTTATCATGATATAAAAAGGTACAATGCGAAGCGAAAATTAGAATTAGTCCAGTCTGTAGTAACGATTGCATATATGAAGGAGTTATTATTTTATTGAGTGTTTAGGTGTAGATAGGTTTAGTTATATAAGTAAATGTAATGATGTTTGTCTTCAGCAGAGCCACAGAAGGAGAGCTAATGCCGATTGTATACTGTTATGTGTATGTACCCCCCATGAACCATGGACCTTGCCGTTGGTGGGGAGGCTTGTGTGCCTCAGCGATACAGATAGCCGTACCGTAGGTGCAACCACAACGGAGGGATATCTGTTGAGAGGCCAGACAAACGTGTGGTTCCTGAAGAGGGGCAGCAGCCTTTTCAGTAGTTGCAGGGGCAACAGCCTGGATGATTGACTGATCTGGCCTTGTAACAATAACCAAAACGGCCTTGCTGTGCTGGTACTGCGAACGGCTGAAAGCAAGGGGAAGCTACGGCCGTAATTTTTCCCGAGGGCATGCAGCTTTACTGTATGGTTAAATGATGATGGCGTCCTCTTGGGTAAAATATTCCGGAGGTAAAATAGTCCCCTATTCGGATCTCCGGGCGGGGACTACTCAAGAGGATGTCGTTATCAGGAGAAAGAAAACTGGCGTTCTACGGATCGGAGCGTGGAATATCAGATCCCTTAATCGGGCAGTTAGGTTAGAAAATTTAAAAAGGGAAATGGATAGGTTAAAGTTAGATATAGTGGGAATTAGTGAAGTTCGATGGCAGGAGGAACAAGACATCTGGTCAGATGACTACAGGGTTATAAACACAAACTCAAATAGGGGTAATGCAGGAGTGGGTTTAATAATGAATAGAAAAATAGGACTGCGGGTAAGCTACTTCAAACAGCATATTGAACGCATTATTGTGGCCAAGATAGGTTCGAAGCCCACACCTAATACGGTAGTACAAGTTTATATGCCAACTAGCTCTGCAGATGACGAAGAAATTGAAGAAATGTATGATCAAATAAAAGAAATTATTCAGATAGTGAAGGGAGATGAAAATTTATTAGTCATAGGTGACTGGAATTCGGTAGTAGGAAAAGGAAGAGAAGGAAAAGTAGTAGGTGAATATGGACTGGGGCATAGAAATGAAAGAGGAAGCCGGCTGGTAGAATTTTGCACAAGTTAATCATAGGTAACACTTCGTTCAAGAAACATAAAAGAAGGTTGTATACATGGAAGAAGCCTGGAGATACTAAAAGGTATCAGATAGATTATATAATGGTAAGACAGAGATTTATGAACCAAGTATTAATTAGTAACACATTTCCAGGGGCAGATGTGGACTCTGACCACGATCTTTTGGTTATGACTTGTAGATTAAAACTGAAAAAACTGCAAAAAGGTGGGAAATTAAGGATATGGATAAACTAAGAGAACCAGAGGTTGTACAGAGTTTCAGGGAGAGCATAAGGGAGCAATTGACAGGAATGGGGGAAAGAAATACAGTAGAAGAAGAATGGGTAGCTTTTAGGGATAAAGTAGCGAAGGCAGCAGAGGATCAAGTAGGTAAAAAGACGAGGGCTAGTAGAAATCCTTGGGTAACTGAAGAAATATTGAATTTAATTGATGTAAGGAGAAAATATAACAATGCAGTTAATGAAGCAGGCAAAAAGGAATACAGACGTCTCAAAAATGAGATCGACAGGAAGTGCAAAATGGCTAAGCAGGGATGGCTAGAGGACAAATGTAAGGATGTAGAGGCGTATCTCACTAGGGGTAAGATAGATAATGCGTACAGGAAAATTAAACAGACCTTTGGAGATAAGAGAACCACTTCTATGAACATCCAGACCTCAGATAGAAACCCAGTTCTAAGCAAACAAGGGAAAGCAGAAAGGTGGAAGGAGTATATAGAGGGTCTATACAAGGGCGATGTACTTGAGGACAATATTATGGAAATGGAAGAGGATGTAGATGAAGACGAAATGGGAGATACGATACTGCGTGAAGAATTTGACAAAGCACTGAAAGACTGAGTCGAAACAAGGCCCCCGGAGTAGACAACATTCCATTGGAACTACTGACGGCCTTGGGAGAGCCAGTCCTGACCAAACTCTACCATCTGGTGAGCAAGAGGTATGAGACAGGCGAAAAACCCTCAGACTTCAAGAAGAATATAATAATTCCAATCCCAAAGAAAGCCGGTGTTGACTGATGTGAAAATTACCGAACTATCAGTTTAATAAGTCACTGCTGCAAAATACTAACACGAATTCTTTACAGACGAATTGAAAAATTAGTAGAAGCCGACCTCGGGGAGGATCAGTTTCGATTCCGTAGAAATGTTGGAACACGTGAGGCAATACTGACCCTACGACTTATCTTAGAAGCTAGACTAAGGAAGGGCAAACCTACGTTTCTAGCATTTGTAGACTTAGAGAAAAGTTTTGACAATGTTGACTGGAATACTCTCTTTCAAATTCTGAAGGTGGCAGGGGTAAAATACAAGGAGCGAAAGGCTATTTACAATTTCTGCGCAGTTCTAGGCGCTTCAGTCCGGGACCGCGCTGTTGCTACGGTCGCAGGTTCGAATCCTGGCCAGGCGTTGTGACCGAGATGTTGCAGGCGCTTCAGTCTGGAACCGCGCGACCGCTACCGTCGCAGGTTCGAATCGTGCCTCAGGCATTGACGGGTGTGATGTCCTTAGGTTAGTTAGGTTTAACTAGTTCGAAGTTCTAAGGGACTGATGAGCTCAGAAGTTAGGTTCCATAGTGCTCAGAGCCATTTGAACCATTTTCGAACCCTGCCTCGGGCATGGATGTGTGTGATGTCCTTAGTTGGGTTTAAGTAGTTCTAAGTCTATGGGACTGATGACCTCGGATGTTAAGTCTCATAGCTCTTAGAGCCATTTGAACCATTTTTTGAGCAAGAACTGAATGCAATCTAATCTAAAGATATAGTCTCTGCAATATCGTATTGTATTGTTTCTGCCTAGCGGGAAGCTGCAGCGAAATATTTCAGTGCATTGAACTCATGTTATTGTTATTACCTAACAACAACAGTTAAATATCATTTGGTTGGTTGGTTGGTTGGTTAGTTGGTTGATTTGTGAGAGGGGACCGAACAGCGAGCTCATCGGTGCCATCGGATTAGGAAGAAGGGGTAAGAAAGTTTCCGTGCCCTTTCAAAGGAACCATCCCGGCATTTGCCTGAAGTGATTTAGGGAAATCACGTAAAAGGTGAATCAGGATGGAAGGGCGCGGGCTTGAACCGTGGTCCTGCCGAGTGTGAGTCCGTTGTCTAACCACTGTGCTTCGCGCTCGGTAAACTAATATTATTCAAATTATTTTCTGTTATATGTAAATCCAAGAACTCTTCAGACATAAAAATGGATCCGTGGACAACCAACGATCATAATATAAGTATATCCAAGTGAGTTTTGGATTTGGGACTCTGCTGTATGGCTACTGTATCATTTTAGTTATTTGTACTACTATTTTCTTTTCTCTTTTTATTTCCAGTATGAGAATCTTCTGCCACGATTCGACTTAGTCACTGGAGAGTGCTGCCCGCTCTGCAGTTATTTGTACACCTGAGGGACAATGGTCAACAGTTCGGCAGCCCAAGCGTGCCTAAGGGCTCTGTCCCTGTGGCGAGGGTGAAAGTCGTACTAAAATCTGCCTCGTACGGCTAGGCTCTTGTAAGCTCGTGGCCCTGTACGCTAAACGGCGAACACTGATATTTGACCTGTGAAAGTTCAAATAATTGGGAATAATATGTGGTTCAACAACACCTGTGGCCTTTTATTAGAATCTGAATGGAACACTTAAGTTCTACATTTCCGTCTGGAGACGTAAATAGACAACCTTCACGATTTTCAAAGTTTTGTGTGTGTGTGTGTGTGTGTGTGTGTGTGTGTGTGTGTGTGTGTGTGTGTGTGTGCGTCTGTGTGTGCATGTGTTTGTGTGAGTGTTCGTGTGTTCAAGCGCGTATAAATGTGAGCGTGCATGTTATTCGTCAAATGTTTTAGCAGAGCGAAAACACGACATTTTGTGAATTATTCAATGGGTCTTTTTTCCATAGCCAAATATGGAATGGAAATAGACCAGCGTAAGGTTAAGTTTTGAAAAAAAAAAAATTGTTACCATCACGGTAATCAAGCAAAACTTAATTATAAATGTGAGAGAAAATCGAAATATGTCACGCACAACTGCTTTTCGCTATGTAAATGGAGGGTCAAGAAACTTATCTCTTCAAGGCATAGCTGTTTTGCGTAAGAGGCGAAGATGCTCTCTTTAATATGACAATGAGAGTACTAAATTTCGGACATTTCGGACATTATTTTTTTTTAAACCTAGGAGAGGGAAGGATCAAAGTTGGTAGGAGGGATAGATGGAGGGGAGAAGGACATCATCAGGGAGGGGGAGCTGGCGGCAGCCGCCTTGGGAGTGGGTAAGGAGGGTGGAGAGATTGAGACTGGGTGGGACGTGGGAGTACAGGTGGGGCAGCGGGCAGGGGTGGGTGAATTTTGGGGAGATAAGTGGGTGAGGAGGATCGAGTTTTCGGGAGGTGTACAGGATCCGTATCCGTTCAAGGAAAAGTAGGACGTGGGTGAATGGAATGAGGTCGTACAGGATCCACGTGGGGGAGGGGAGACGGTTGCATTAGGCGAGGCGGAGAGCATGGCGTTCAAGGAACTGAAGGGATTTGTAATAGGTAGGGGGGGGGGGGTGGAGATCCAGGCAGGACGGGCGTAACAGAGGATAGGGCGGATTAGGGATTTATAGGTGTGGGGTATGGTGGAGGGATCCAGACCCCACGTACGGCTGGAAAGGAGCTTGAGGAGACAGAGTCGGAAGCGTGCCTTGGCTTGGATTGTCTGGAGATGAGGGGTCCAGGAGAGGCGACGGGCGAGGGTGATGCCAAGGTACTAAAGGGTGTGGGTGAGCGTGATAGGACAGCCATAGATGGTGAGATAGAAATCAAGGAGGCGGAAGGAAAGGGTGGTTTTGCCTACAATGATCGCCTGGGTTTTGGAGGGATTGACCTTTAGCAACCACTGTTTGCACCAGGCTGTGAACTGGTCAAGATGGGATTGGAGAAGGTGTTGGGAACGCTGCAAGGTGGGGGCGAGGGCAATAGGGCAAGGAAGGCGGTGTCATCGGTGGAGATAATGGGGGTGACGGCGGCAACATGTCTGCTGTATACAGAAGGTACACAAGGGGAGAGAAGACGGAGCCTTGGAGCACACTGGTGGAGGGAAAACAGGTGTAGGAATCCGTGTTATGGATGGTGACATAGGAAGAACGGTGGGAGAGAAAGGAGCCGATCAGACGGACGTAGTTAATGGGAAGGGCGATGGTTTGGAACTTGAAGAGGAGACCGGAATGCCATACGTGGTTATAGGCACTTTTGAGGTCCCGGGAGAGGAAGATTGCAGAGCAACAGGAATTTAACTGTTCGGAAAGGAGATGAGGGAGGTGGAGGAGAAGGTCATCGGAAGAGCAGGACGGTCGAAAGCTACACTGGGTAATGGGAAGGAGGCGGTGCTGGTGGAGATGCTGGTGGATGCGTTGGGTGAGGATGGATTCCAGGACCTTGCTGAAGACCGAGTTGAGGCTGATGGGACGGTAGAAGGAGACCGCGGACGGCGGTTTACTGGGTTTAAGGAACATCAGGATATGGGAGGATTTCCACAGGTCGGGGTAGTAGCTGTTGGACAGGACTACATTGTAGAGTCTGGCCAGGGTGGAGAGGAAAGAGACAGGAGCTTCACGGAGGTGGCGGTAAGTGACACAATCGTGACCAGGAGCGGTATTGCGTTTAGTGTGGAGTCTAGCAATGAGATCCTGTGTAGTGATGGGGGCATTGAGTTCCGTGTGTGCAATGTTATCCAAGTAATGGAAACCAGGTGCGAGGGGAGGGACAGAGGTGTCAGTTCGATCGCGGACATTCGAGAAGAGGGAATAATCGAACTGGGGATCGTCAGGGATGGAAAAGACATCGGAAATGTAGGAGGGAAAGTGATTGGCCTTACTAAGGGTGTCAGGGAAGGGGTGATCTTCATGGAGAAGAGGATAGTAGGGGTAGAGTTTAGTTCCGGTAAGGCGATGGAAGGCTGACCAGAACTTGGATGAGTTTATAGGTAGGGTAGCAATTAAACGGGTGCATGTCTGTCGCCAGTCCAGGCGTTTCTTAGCTGTGAGAAAACTTCGCTGGAGTTGCCAGTTGCGTCGTAGTGTGTCCAGGTCACACATGTGTAGGAAGCCACAGTAGAGACGGCGGGATTCACGGAGGAGAAGGATGGCCTGTGGGGGTAAGGTAGGACGGTGGGGGTGGGTGGCGACAGTAGGGACATGGGCCTCCACGGCCTCAGACAAGGTCTGATGGAGAATGGAGGCGGTATGGGTAACATTGTCAGGGTGGTGGGAGGTGAAGGGGTGGCCTTCGACCTGGGTGGAGAGGGTATCTCAGTAGGCATTCCTGTTGGCACAGGAATATACATTGACGTATTTCAGGGAGGGCCATTAAGAGGGTCGGGGCGGGGGCGACAACCGTCTGAAATGGTGAGGAGGACAGGGAGATGGTCACTACCAATGCGGTCCAGGACATCCACCGCTATGCGGCCAAGGAGGTTGGGGGAAGAGAGGTTGACATCGAGAGTGAAGGTGGATTCGGGGCGGGTGTGCTGGGGAATGGGGACGAGGCCACTGGGTGGTGGAGCGACTATGGATGTTAAGGTTGGCAGTGATCACGTAGGAGGAGAAGGTACGATCAATGTGGGAGAGGACGTCGAAAGTAATAGGGGCGTTAGGGCGGACATAGGTAATGGCGCAGGTGACGGTAAGACCAGGGAAGAAGGGACTAAGGATCAGGTGTTCAGTGGGGTCGGGAAGGAGAGGTTGCAGCCGAAAAGGGATCTGGTGGTGCTGGCCAATGGCAACTTCGCCACGCGCAGTCGGGAGGGGATTATTAGAGCGGTGGAGAAGGTAAGGCGAAGTGTGGACGGTGTGGTGAGGTTGGAGGAAGGTTTCATTGAGGAGGATGGCATTGATGGGGTGGGTTGAAAGGGTGTGCATGATGAGGTTTTTGTTGGCGGGAAGGGAACGGATGTTGTTGAAGGATCCAGCACGGCGTTCTGTATTCTTCTAACAGTCATTGGATCTTAACCAATGTAAGCAGCAATGTCGCAATACGATAAACCGCAATCGCGATAGGTTACAATCCGACCTTTATCAAAGTCGGAAACGTAATGGAACGCATTTCTCATCCTTACACGAGGCATCACAACAACCTTTCATCAGGCAACGTCGGTGAACTGCTGTTTGTGTATGAGAAAGCGGTTGTATACTTTCCTCATATAAGCACGTTGTAGGTGTCGCCACCGGCGCCAACCTTGAATGAAAGCTCTGAAAAGCTAATCACTTGCAAATCACAGCATCTTCTTCCTATCGGCGAAATTTCATGTCTGTAGCACGTCATCTTAGTGGTGTAGCAATTTTAAAGGCCAGTAGTGTACATTAGAGGGACATTTAAGACACCTTTAAATTATGCCCGAAATGGGGTGCATCAAATATTTATTTAACCTTTTTTTCTTTTTTTCTTTTCTTGGCACTTCATTTCACAGCACATGTGACTGATATTATTGTTACAGCCTTAATTTTAGAGCCGGCTCGCCAGTCGGAAACGAGAGAGCAGAGAGGGCCGTGAAGAAGACGTCACCCAATTGCACACTGCCCGACCCCTTTCCAGGACGACAACACAACAGCGGCGGCTTCTATACGAAGAGAACACAAGCGACACGCCCGACTGACCGCGGCCCCAATCGAAGAGAATCGTCAAGACTAGCGATCTGAACAGAAGTGTAAATTGTATTACTTCGTTTGTATTGCAATTGTTATACTGAAGGAGCTTGTTTGTTTCGGATGTCGCCTTTTGCTTGCGACACATCTATGTTAAGTACTCTCATTTTCTTTTCGTAATAAAACTCATTAATACTATTAGTTTGAACTGTTCTCTAGGCATAGTCTCCAGCTGTATTCAGCGTCACCATTACCAGCACTACGTCCTCCCCTTTACGGACTGCGACTTCCGGCCTTCGTCCTTAGCCGACGACGAGTTCCTTAACGTTACCATTTTTCTTTCCCTCTAATTTAACTGCTGTCACTCCACCATCTTTGTTTCACTTGACCTCCATGCCGTGTACGACTGTGTCTGGCATCTCGTGCTCATCTTAAAACTCCAGACCTCTGCTCTCCCTATCAATTACGTCCATCTCGTTTCTTCCTTCCTCTCCCATCGTCCCTCGTACGTCGCTATCCACAATTCCAACACCTGTACCTTCCATCCCTCCGCTGGCGTGCCCCAAAACTCCATCCTTTCCACTCTCCTCTATCTCCTGTACACTGCTGATATGTCCAAACCTCCCCCACCTGTTAATCTCCTTCAATTTGCTGATGACACCACCTTCCTAGCCCTTTATGCTAACCTTTCCACTGTCCCAAAGTACCCTTTAAACCCACCTTGACCAATTCACCGCTTGGTGCAACCAATGGTTCCTTCGTATCAGCCCCTTCATGACCCAGGCACTCATCATAGACCGCATCACCCACTCCTTCCGTCTCCTTGATTTCTACCTAACCATTTATGGCCATCCTATCCACCTCACTCCTACCCTCAATTACTTTGGCCTCACCCCTCACCCCATCTCACCTGGACTCCCCATCTCCTTAAAATCCATTACAAAGCCCACAACAGACTCTGCCTCCTGAAACTCCGGTCCAGCCAGACATGGGGACTGCATCCTCCTACCACCCTTCACACATACAAATCCTTGATCCGCCCCATCCTTTGTCATGCGAGCACTGCTTGGATTTCTACCCCTCCCAGGTTCTATAATGCCCCCCATGCCCTCGAGCGCCATGCACTTCGCCTCGCCTTCTATATCCACCTTCCATCCCCCATGCACTTCTAAGACCTCATCTCCTTTCCTCTCCTTCTGCTTTTCCTTGAACACATCCACAGCCTGTGTATTGCCCGCCAACTCCATCTCCCCCACCCCTGGTATCCCCCTTCCACTCCATCCCCAGCCCCTTGCCGTGCCTTTACCATTGTGTCTCACCCTCTCTCCATCTCCACATCCCCCATCTTTTTCCCAACACAGATTCCAGCACCTACCCCTCCTGTATGATGAACTTCGCCGTGATGTCTATCCCTCCTTCCAACTCTAACTCCATCTTCCTCCTGCCTCCTACTCATGGTTCCCTCTCCTCCACTTCCCTTCTCCTGAGCAGCTTTCTCCCCTCCTACACCCACTCTGTCTCCTGTGCTCTCCTTCAGTGTCTCTGCACTCGCTCCTGCCTTGTCTTTCCTCTTCATCTCCCACCCCACCCATCTCCTGTCTCTTAGTACACCCCCTGAACCCCTATTCCTTTTGTCCCACCCCCTTTCCACCTGCAACTTGCTCTCCCCTCTTTTTCCATCTCCTCAGGCCTCTCCCTCGGCAGGTCCGTTTTGGCAGGTTTTATTCTCTATTTTGTGTGCTTCATTTTTTAATGTAGTTTTATGGTGTCTTTGTTCTGGACTGTTTAAATACTGTGGCCAACTTTTAACCTGAGTGTGTGACTTTTTGTGCTCTATGTATCACCATCTGTGTTTTTTACTTCATGCAAACTTTTTTAATTGTTCCCCTATGAACCTCTCTGTGTTAGTGTATATTTTCCCTCCATTGTCTCCCCTTACTCTGTTTTTATGTCCCCCTATTTATCGCCATTATATGTATAATTTTCTCCTTTTATTATCTGTCACTCAGCTGAAGAGCGGCGGATTGTGCCACTGCCAGCCCTCCTCTGCCCCACGTGGGCAGGGGAATGAAGTCACAATAAAGGAAAAAAAAACTGTTGTCTGGCGATCTGAGGAAACAAGTTTCCTACACACCCTGTGTTCAACGAACAGGCAGGATTCAACAATTATTCCAATTTTCTATTGCATTATTTATATTTTACCTTGTAGTGAAGTTTTTTAATAATTTTCTGGCCTTGATCCACACCTGTCTCATAAATATTTAGTACGAGAACCAAAGATTTTGTTCCTGAACACCCACACCACCATATCATCATCATCATTATCATCGCATTTTTGTAAACTGAATAATAAACTATAGGTAGGTAAGTCACGTGTAATGACACGGTCTATACAGCACTCAGGGTTGTAGTCTGCCATTCCACCAGTAATGAGCCTAAAAGCTCTCGCTCTGAGCGTCGCTTCACACCCCACGCAACCAGCGCACGCAGGCCACGCCCCAGACGGCGCGCCGGCTGCCGCCACTCAGCGGTCCCTGTCCACAGGACGTGCGGCGCCGTTTACGTCAGACCGGCGCGGCACACCAACGCCCTCTAGCAGCGGCTACCAGCTGCCTGCCTGCCAAACGCGCTGCTTTTATCGCCGGCTCCGCGCCGCCCTCTCAGCCGAACGGCGACGTATGTTCTGCCAGCCGTTACCCACGACCCGGGCCCGTATTTCTCACTCCGCCAGCCCCTGCGACAAGCCACCACTGCACGTGGCGGAACGACAGCTTCGATCGCGTACAGCGCCACTCGGTTTCATGCACCTATCTATACTAGCTGTCTCACCAAGTACACTGATATGCCAAACTTAAGGACGAAAGCAACTTCCGCAGGATGTTTCACTGCCAAACAACATAGCTCGACAAAACTTGGACTCTACACAGAACGAACTGATGGGATTATACGAGTAGTAAAAACGATAACTGAAAGAAATTGTTGTAGGTACCTTGGTCACAGTAGTGAAGGGTGAACAACTGATTCTGTCCTTGCATTTGCCTTTTTTAAACATGTATTAAAAATCCAATCTGCGTAGACTTCCGGTGGCTGATGACTGCACAAAAATTTCTTTTTAGGAGATCCACAGTTCCATTACAAGTTTTATAAATTGGAACACAGAAGTAACGGTTACTTTCAGAAGCAAATATTTAATAACAGTAATTTATTTCGGAAACGAGTCTTACAAATGAACTGACAAAAAGGGACTGACAACCTCTCAATTACGCCAATAAACGTCGTTACAAATTAAAGCAACCAAAACTTTATCGCACAATAAATATTAACTGTGTTTACTTTAAGCAAATAGTATAGAGCTGCCTGTCACATACTGACTGACGAGCCGCACATAAACACAGCAAATGAGACCAATACAAGCCAGTAATCCGTTAACAGTTTCACATTCCTGAAACGAGTCTGCTGCACTAGATGTTAATGTTCAATGAGTAGCATATGATTTGAGATGGACCAGAGCTTCTCTTTTATATATAAACGCTTAGTTCTGTCATGGTCATTGCTATATCATCAACAGGAGCATTGGAGTTGAGCATTGGTATATGTCAACACAAGAATACAATACAATATCGGTTCTTTTACCTGAAACAGCTCAGAATTAGATATTTGCATAAACAGTCTCCTTGAACCCACTAGCGCCGTTACCGTTTCAACTTTAATCATTGTAGGCGTTGCCGTAGCCTAATATCGGCGGATTAATAATTGTTTCAACAAGTGGATCTTACCAAGTTGCTTATGGAACAGCATTCTCATTACACAATAGTATTTAGCAAATATGTTCTGAGCAGCTATATAGTCTTTAAAATAAAACTCCACACTTACGACGGTTGTACCTTAAATACTGGCTACTATTTATTCACAACAGACACAAAAGAGTTACATGTTTGCACCTGTTCCTGTCCTTCAGAGTAGTCACGAGCCTTGTGTAGAACGAGTTGCCAGCGATGTGCAAGGCTTAGTATACCGTTAACAGAGCCTGTTCTGATGATGGTGCGAATGGAGCGGTCTACTGTCTGTCGAATCTCTGAAACAGTTCTCAAGCGAATGCCACGAAGTGGTTCCTTCATCTTCGGAATCAAATAAAAGTCACAAGGACGTAAGTCCGGGGTGTATGATGGATGGTACAGTACTTCCCAGTCCCATCGACCGAACAGAGCAGCCACAGCTTGCGCTGCATGTGCCCGCCCATTGTCGTACAAAATGATGGACGAATTGCGCAAAGAGTGTCGCCGCTTGTTTCACAAAGCTGGTCGTTTTTGGAGCATCACCTGCGACCAGCTTTGAAAAGGAAGCGGCAACACTTTTTTCGCAACCCACCCATCAGTTTGAACGACAATACGCGGGCGTATACAGCGCAAGCTATGGCTGCTCTGTTCGATCGATGGGACTGGGAAGTATCGGTTGTGAATAAATAGTTGCCACTGCTTAAATTCCAAACTACATCAGTTTTAATCACCAAGAAATGGATGCACCATCTAATAAATTAGCGCTGAAAAATAATGACAGTAATATGCCCAAGCGGTTAGTATCAGTAGCAAACATTCCAACGCAACAGCCGCATTTCTCTTCACACATTACGTGCAGCCACTTGCTGAAAAGTGCAGGCCACCGTGCCTACTATACACACCGTGCGAGCCGCTATCTTCCCTGTCCAGCGTATACTCCAGAAAACAACAGCGGCGCTCCACATCTGCGCCCCGCTTACAACAACCAGCGTATCGATCTCCAGTGTCCATCCGTAAAACTGTTACATACCGCGTCGCCAAATTCCTTATCCCTTCACAGCTCACTCGTTCACCCAAATAAATCAATTTTAAGCAGAGAGGTTTCGCTACCCCTGGCCAAGAAAGTCTCTCCAACCTATTTCGGCTGTTGTCAACGTGGATCAGAATACCGTAAACGGCGCAAAATATAGAATGAGACGAAAAGAAATGACACTTTTATCCATAGGAAATAGCTAAACTGTAGTCACCGCTATTTTCGATGCTTTCCTTGTTATTAAAAAGGCGGGAGATGGTTTTACATTGGAAGTATGTTCACCGCAGACGGAGATTCATTCTCGACAGTGTTCTCCCATACTGGCCACAAGGTTGTTAAGGAGATCTTGTGTGGTAGGACCTTCTGTTAATCCACCAGAGCAGCTGACAACTGTGGGATTACCGTCCATTTATGTGAGCGTCGTGCAGTATGGTTACCTGCCGCATCCCACACATGCCCGGTGGTATTTAAGTCGGTGGAACGCATAGACCAGACCATTTCCCAAATATCCTCCCGTTCTATGAGATCTTACACGTGCGCTGATCCACTCGTTTGGTCATTGTCATGTGGCAAACATTGAATGCACCCCCCGAAAGACGCACATGTGGATGAGTACAGTGCCACACTAACATTGACCAGTGAGTGTAACGTGTTCAAAGATTTAGTTGTGGGTATAGAAATGGTTCAAATGGCTCTGAGCACTGTGGACTTAACATCTATGGTCCTCAATCCCCTAGAACTTAGAGCTACTTAAACCTATCTAACCTAAGGACATCACACAACACCCAGTCATCACGAGACAGAGAAAATCCCTGATCCCGCCGGGAATCGAACCCGGGCATGGGAAGCGAGAACGCTACCGCACGACCACGAGATGCAGACAATCGTGGGTATTTCCCATGTAACATTATGCACCCTAACACCATAACACCTCAACCATCACAACTATCATGTTCGACGACGGTGCCTACAATTTGCACTCATCCGAGAAAAATACGCGACCCCAGTCCTCGTCGGACCAGTCACTGTGCTCTTGGTATCTTTGGAAATGGCGTCACCGATGTGCGGGTGTCAACGCAAATCTACGTACTGGTCGTCAGGAGAAGAGACCACACTCATGCATTCGTCGTGTCACTGTGCAGCGTGAGATCTCAAACCTTGAAGTCTTGTTATATGCCTTTGCAGTTGCACCCGCTGTTGGACATGAGTCCTTCTTGAACGTGGGTTGGCTGCCTCTGAGCACTATGAGACTAAACATCGAAGATCATCAGTCCCCTAGACCTTAGAACTACTTAAACATAACTAACCCAAGGACATCACATACATCCATGCCCGAGGCAGGATTCGAACCTGTGACCGTAGCGGTCGCGCAGTTCCAGACTGATGCACGTAGAACCGCTCGGCCACTCCGGCCGGCGAACGTGGGTTCCTTCTTGCTTGCTGCTGTAACTGACCGTGATCGAACATCTCTTCTCCTTCCGCCGGTAGGAAAGCCTGCCGTTCATACGCTCCTCGTATAACTGAAACAATGGTATGCGCAAACATGAACTCTGGACTACACTCGTCATACTTCCTCTCTTGTCCAGTTACCCAACGATGCTTCCTCGCTGATTATTCTAAATGTCGTCTCTGGACCCTGTTGCAATGAAGAGCACTACCACAGATCATCGTAATGCTCGTTGATCGACACATACACACTCTCTTTTCGCTGTCCTTCAACTGCTTTGTGTTTTGTGCCAGCTCAGTTTGGGGCTATACTCGCGCTAACCTAACGTTCTGTGATCTGCAGCTTTCCGTACTCTGTTGGGAGACCTCCGGCAACATGCTGCCGTACATTCATTCATTTCCACAGTGCATTTAATACGGTATAGTGCTTCATCTATCTCGTCCTAAATTTCTGCACAGCAGTGTAAATAACCCGGAATACAATTAAAAACGCTTTATTAACAATGCAGTGACGTTGTAAACAATATTTTTTACACTAACGCCATTAAAATTTAAACAACAGGGCAACAAATAACGAAGTTTTAATTATTGGGGTTACGCAACATAGTTTGAAGAAAAACGTGAATTAATTTGTACCGGTTGACTATAATTAAAGTGCGCCTGCTCGCAGTTGTCGAGAATGGGCTGTAATTATCGTGTGATGGCGAAACGTAATATACATTCTAATGTGTTAACGTGGTAG